>NW_028182256.1:92500-98000 GCF_964339955.1 Pipistrellus hanaki | reverse complement strand
TGAAATCCACAACCTACGGAGGCACCACCAAAGTTTCCCGCCCCCACATGCTTGTCTTTGGGCAGAGACAGATTTTTCCTCAAGTTTTCAGGGGTCGAGTTTACCGTTCATTGCCCGAATGGCTGGCTTCTGGGCTTAGTCCCTAGTACTTGGAAATACTTCCTCCCTGAGCTGAAAATCATAGATATTGGGTGGGGTGTGGAGGTTGGGGGCCACAAAAGAGAATTTTAAAAAGAGGAGGGTGGGCCCTAACGGTCTTGGCTCCGTGTTTAGAGGGTCGGCCTGCGGACAGAAGTGTTCCAGGTTGGATTCCAGTACTTTGGTTGTGAGCACATCTCCGGCTACAAAAATGGTTTTGTTCGGTTCTGCTCAAGGGCAAGTGCTTTGGTTGTGGGCGTATCTCACTCTATCCCTCTCCCTTTCTCTCTGTAAAAAAAAAAAAATCAATAAGATATATTTTTTTAAAACGAGGAGGGTCGGCGGGAGGCCAGAGAAGAAATCCATGAGGAAGGAAAGACTTGATACATTAAGTTGTCTACTTGAAAAAATTTTATGCGTTTTTGTTTTGTTTAGTTTCATACGAAGATTCCTATTTACTTATATCGGATGTATTAATTTCTTATTTTGATTTAAAACTCCTATTGCCCCCTGACCGGTTTGGCTCAGTGGATTGAGCTTTGGTCTGCAGATAGAAGGTTCCATTCCATGTATCTTGGTTGCCGGCACAGGGTCTCATTGATGTTTCTGATTATCTAACCCTCTCTTCTTCTCTCTGTAAAAAAAAGAAAATAGAGAGAACAACACCACAAAAACAATTAAATATATTAAAAAAAATTAAAACCGTGTTGTTTATGAACCTGTGTTTCTGCCTCCTTTAGGATTTAGAACCCGGGCTTCCTTCAAAAATGCTTTTGTTATGTACTCCCTTTTTTTCCAGGAGTGGAAGGGGGGGGGGGAGTTTTATCCCAAGTGTTGTCAAACACTGTTCTACACTGTTTCCTGATCTAGATCAGTGATTTTGAAGTGCTCGCAGCAAACAATTTCACATAGTTTCCAGCCACTTAGACGTGAATTCCAAGTGGTGTGAAACACTATCAGTCTGTTTTGTGCCATTTAGGAGTGAATTCTGAGTGTTTTCCAACACTGTTCTACAGTGTACTGCTCTTTAGGCATGACTCCCAAGTGTTGTCAAACATTGTTCTACACTGATTCCTGATGGTTTTCTCTTTATTTTTTTTTATTTTTATTTTTTATATTTTCATTGATTTCAGAGAGGAAAGGGGGAGAGAGAGGAGAGAGAGAGAGAGAGAGAGAGAGAGAGAGAGAGAGAGAGTGTTGTTGTTGTTCTAGTTGTTTATCATTATTCGGTAGCCTTTAAAAAAATAAATATGTTGCCCTAACGGGCTTGGCTCAGTGGATAGAGCGTTGGGCTGCAGACTGAAGGGTCCCAGGTGCTATTCCAGTACTTTTGTTATGGGCACATCCTGGGCTGACTGCAAAAATGTTTTTGTTATGTCCTTCCTGGAGTGAGGGAGGGAAGGGAAGGGAAGGGAAGGGAAGGGAAGGGAAGGGAGGGAGGGAGGGAGGGAGGGAGGGAGGGAGGAGGGAGAGAGAGAGAGAGAGAGAGAGAGAGAGAGAGAGAGAGAGAGAGAAGTCCGGAGAAGTATTTCACTTGCGAGTGGCCCGGCCCACCCCTGTGTTCCGTCCATCTCCCGAAAAAGATTTTCCTTATATGTATACATGTATATGTACATATTTATCTTAAAACCTTTGTATAATATATATCAAAATATGTGTCCTTGCTTTATATTTATGTATATGTGAATATATATAAAAATAAAAGCATAATATGTTAATTAGACCAGATGTCCTTCTAGACAACCTTCTGGATGAAACTGGGGTTGCAAGGGAAGCCCAGATCCCAGATGCTAGAGGGAAGCAAGCTCATGCCAGCAGCTGGGAGAAGGAAGGCCTATTCTTGCACAAATTTCGTGCATCAGGCCTTAAAAAAAAAAAAAAAAAAAAAATATATATATATATATATATATATATATATATATATATATTCAGCAGAGTTTTATGTAGAAGGATTTCTTTAAGTTGATTAATATTATGAGTATAATATTTAATTTTATATAACTTGTGTTTTTCTCTCAGAAACGTGACTCTGAGATCTTTTAATGGGCTTACATGTGCGTGTACGTCATCCTTTTATAGATTGCATGGCATTTTATATTTGGATATGCCATAATTTGTTTCATAATTCTCACAATAATAGACATTGTGGCTGATAGTTAATCATTAAAATGATTATGAAATAAATAAAAAAAAAAGATTTTCCTAAGCCCCCCTCGACCCCCCCTTCCCCACCCCCTTTCCGCTGCCGCCGTGCCGTCCCGGAGTTTGTGTTTGGGGGTGGGGGTGGGGGCCCGGGACGCGATCGGCCCCTCTGGCGGGGCGGTGGGGCGCCCTTGCCGGCCAGGGATCTGGATCCGTCCCGCTGACGTTCGCGCCGGTTGTCGGGAGCCACCTGGCGGCCGCTTTTATATCGTTTCTTCCTTACGGAGAATCTAGGGCGTGGAAGCGGCCTCGGTGCCCGGGGCCAAGTTCCAGGATGCCGGCGGCGCTGTCAGGATTGTGCCGGCTGCGCCGGTCCGTCAGCGGTTGGCCAGTTCTCCGGAGATTGAACCTGGAGAACTAGTGAGGGAAGTTGAGTGGCTGCTGCCGCCGCCGCCGGGGTGGTGGGCCGCTAGGACGGGTCGACCAGCACTCTGTTACCTCTCCGCGGGGACCGACCGGGGCCGCCGCCGCCGCCGCCGCCGCCGCCACAGGCGAAGCCATGGAGGGTGGCTCGCGCGCCGCTCCTTCGGTGCCTGTCGGGTTCTCCGGAGATCGGACCTCCGGGGCTATTGAAGGTGTGAGTGGCCGCCGCCGCCGGGGACGTGTCGACCAGCACTCGCTGTCGCCCCTCCGCGCGGAACGCCGGGGCCGGGGCCGGGGCCGGGGCCGGGGCCGCCGCTGCCGCCGCCTCCGCCGCCGGCCTTGGCCTCGGCCGGGGCCGCCGCCGCCGCCGCCGCTGCCGCCGCCACAGGCGAAGCCATGGAGGGTGGCTCGCGCGCCGCTCCTTCGGTGCCTGTCGGGTTCTCCGGAGATCGGACCTCCGGGGCTATTGAAGGTGTGAGTGGCCGCCGCCGCCGGGGACGTGTCGACCAGCACTCGCTGTCGCCCCTCCGCGCGGAACGTCAGGGCCGGGGCCGGGGCCGGGACCGGGGCCGGGGCCGGGGCCGCCGCCGCCGCCGGCCGAGGCCAAGGCCGGGGCCGGGGCCGGGGCCCGGGACGCCGCCGCCGCCGCCGCCGCGGCGGGCGTAGCCGGAGAGGCTGGGTTGCGCCGGGACGCCGTCCTGTCCCGACCCGTGCCTTGTGTGGGCGTTTGCTCCCGCGGGGTCCGTTCATCAGAGGAGCTTTCCGTGAAGTTTTTCAAAGTCCGATGCGCATTCTGGGGGGCAAGTGAGTTCTGCCGGCCGACGCCGTGGACGGGCCCTTGCGTAGACACGGTGGTCGTAGGCGCCTCGCGGAATTTTTTCAAAGTCCCGATTCGGAAGCACGTTTGACCGGGCCGTGCCCGCGCGGGCGAGATGGTGAGAGAGGCCGTGGACGGCCCGGCCCGCTCCCTCTTGCTGCCGCCTGATCCGAAGCACGCTCTTGACTACGGGGGTCGACCAGATAGCCCCGTTTCTTTCTCTTACACCCCCCCCCCCCGGCCCTTCTTTGGTGGCGATGGGGTCCCGTGGGGTCTCCGGTGGCCGTGATTCCCTTCCGTGAGGCCGGCGTGATATGTAGACAGACTCCCCTGCCTCCGGGCGCATCCATGCTCTGCCTGAAGTTGGCATTTTGTACCACGAGATTAGTGTGGACACCATGTCCCTGGGTGCCTGAGAAAGAGAAAAGAGGAAAAGAAGGGCTTGGGTGGCGAGGCTAAAAGCGGCCAGGCCCGTTCCGAGCGGCTGTCTGCGCCTCATTTTCCCTTCTCCTCCTCGGTGCTTGTTGGCCCCGCGCTTGATCGATGTGGTGACGTCGCGCTCTCCCGGGCCGGGCCTAAGCCGCGCCAGACGAGGGACGGACATTCCTTGGCGAATGGGACCGCTCTTCTCGCTCTGCCCGCGGGCCCCTCGCCTCTTACCCTCCTGCCCGATGGCTGTGTGTGGAAGGGGAAGGGGTGCGGAACCCGGCCCGACCTCGGTGGTGTTCGCGCCCCCCGTTGGTCTTTGTGACGCAGCGGACACTCTCCGCGCTGGCTTTCCCGGCTTGCGTCTCGCGGGCCGCCCCTCCTCGCGGCGGGGAGGGGGCCGGCCCGCCGTCGCGCCGCACGCGCCTCTGCCGTCGGGCGTGCGTGCGCTCCTTCGCCTTGGCCCTCGGTTGGTGCTCCTGGAGCGTTCCAGGATGTCCTTCAGGTGCCCGAGGCCGAGCAGGTGGTGTCGTTTCCCGTTCCCCGCGGGTCCCCCAACGGGCCGCCGCTGTCGGTGGTGCCGCGGCGGAAGAGGGGCTCCGGAGCGGGGGTAGTCTTGACCCGGACAAGGTGAGGCACGCCCGTCCCCCTCGCGTGAGGGGGCCCGGGTTTCTCGAAACGCTGTGCCGCGCGGACAATCGCGACGGGGCCGAGCCAGCGATGGCCGGCCGCTGGCTGACCCGTGAGAGGTATTTTTTCGCTGCCGCCTGTTATTTCCTACGTCGCTAGTTTTTTTTCCTGTCGCGTCGTTGCCGGTCTTTCCGACGCAGCATCGCGGGGCTCTCTTTTAGCTTATAACTGAATGTGAGGCCCCCCGGTGATTCAAGAGGGCGAGCGCCGAGGCAGCGCGGGCTCGCTCCCTTCTCTCCCCTCTCTCTCGGCGGCCCCTATCGCGAGCGCTCGTTGCGTGTACAGCCCCGCTCTGTGCCGAGTCGGTCCGGGTCGTAGCTTCCCCTGTGGCCCCTCTCCCCTCCGGCCCCCGGTGTCGCACGCAAGTGTGGCTTTGCGGGCTCGATGGGGGTTTGCTTGCGTTGGGGTGGGGACGACGCGCCCTCGGTGAGGAAGCCCTTCTCTAGCGTTCCGAGAGGGTGCCTTGGGGTACCGGATCCCCCAGCCGCCGCCCCTCCTCTGGAAGCGCGTTCGGTAGCCGCCCCCCCCCCTGTGCTTGGGCACTCGGGCCCCTCTGCTCCGGCTTTTGAGGGGCCGAGCGACGACGGCGACACGCAGCTGTTGCCTATGCCTTTTGCCTACCGTGGCCCGCGCCTCCCCCCTCCGAGTCGGGGGAGGGTCCCGCCGGGCCGGGGGCCGGCGGCGTCCGTCGCGGTGAAGCGCTGCGCTGCGCTGCGCTGCTCTTGCGCTTACGTGCGGGCGTGTGTTGCCGCGTTTGCCCGTTCGGGCGCGTGCGCGGAGGGGGTTCTGGTTCGAGGCGCGGAGGCCTTTCCCGTCCCCCGGCGTTGCCCGCTCCTCCCACGCCTTGGTGAGATGCGGCTCTCC
>NW_028182256.1:0-80000 GCF_964339955.1 Pipistrellus hanaki | reverse complement strand
TAGATAGATAGATGGATAAATATAATTTTTTAAAAAATTTATATTTACTTATTCATTTTAATAAATATAAAGCCCGCATAGAATAGTACATTCTTATTACTCCATATTTTACATGGCTTACAATACACTGGTGAAGTTGCAAGCTTATCAGATCATTATGCATTTTTTATAGGTCTCTAAAAGATACAAAACCCCGGAAATCACATTGCAATGCTCACCGTTCCTCCTGTTTCTATTACTATCTACCCTTTAGGAATGTTTCCAGGTGGCGATGGAGGCGTTGGCGGCGGCACAGTGAGGGCCCTGCTCGCTTCAAGAAAATTCCTAGCCAAAACCGGTTTGGCTCAGTGGATAGAGCGTCGGCCTGCAGACTGAAAGGCCCAAGGTTCGATTCCCGTCAAAGGCCTGTATGTTGGTTGCGGGCATAACCCGGTAGGGGGTGTGCAGGAGGCAGCTAGCTGGTCGGGGTTTCTCTCTCATCGATGTTTCTAACTCTCTGTCCCTCTCCCTTCCTCTCTGTAATAAATAAATAAATAAATAAATAAATAAATAAATAAATAAATAAATAAAAAATATATATTTAAAAAAGAAAATTCCTAACCGACAGCCCTTCGTCCGCATCGTGGGAAGTCTGTCCTTCTTTAGTTCGTGGGGGGTGGGAGTGTGGGAGGGGAGCAAACATGCTCCACCTAGTGCAATACAGTGGAATATGTTACACACCCCTCAGCTTCCCTGCTCTTCCCCTTGCCTCAGATTTCAGTCTCTACCAAGTGCAAGTGGTGGACGACATACTACAGAGCCTTGCAGTCAATCAGTAGTCCTTATTCTTGTGTGGGTGACCTGAGTTTAACCTCACACAGGTTGCTTTCTGAGTAGGTGGCATTCCAGGAAAACATGCCAAAAAAAAATCAGAATGATGCCCATGCCGGGTGTCATTAACTAATTAGGTCCTTTGACATTTTGGCATTCTCTCTTCCCCTGCTTCCTTCCTTCCTTCCTTCCTTCCTTCCTTCCTTCCTTCCTTCCTTCCTTCCTTCCTTCCCTCCCTCCCTCCATCCCTCCATCCCTCCATCCCTCCATCCCTCCATCCCTCCCTTCCTCTCTTGCTCCCCCTCCTCCACTCCACTCCACTCCACTCCAGACTATTCCACTCCACATACACCCCCCCCCCGAGATTCTGTCCATCCTTGGACTCACACAGACCATACATACATACATACATACATACATACATACATCTGTCCTACACCTGAATATCAGACAAAAACTTGGAAACAGCAGCCCTCTGCTGAAGAGAAAGAACAGGAAGAGGAGGAGGAGGAGGAGGAGGAGGAGGAGGAGGAGGAGGAGGAGGAAGAAGAGACTCAAGAAGTAATTTGGTTCCAAACTAAACATGAATTCATTGTGTACATGCTGCGAAAGGAAAAACGGATAGGGTATGCCTTTAAATGGTATAGCTCTCCCTGCTCGCCTAGCCTTTTCAATGACAGCACCCACCCACACACCCACCCCCTTTACTGTCATGGATGCTTTTCATAATCCCCTGAGAGGAAGAAAATATCCCCTGTTGCCGAACCCTGGCTTTTCACACAGCAGATGACCCTCTTGGACAGAGTTTTGACCTTTCATCTCTTTCTTGGTTTGTTTTCTTTAAATGGTGGTTGGTAAACACAGACTTCCTTTGAACATTTTACATTCACACTCCTTTAGCTTGATTTTTTAATACAACTAACTCCCTCCCGGGGGGGGGGGGGGGGGGGCGGGGTTCGCGCGCGCGCGGGTGTTGGGATCGGGACTTTACAGTCACCATGGTTTGCCCAATGGGAGGACAAGCTCAGTGGAGGCCATGTGTGGTGGCTTTACAGACTAAAATCAGTTCGGGCTGAGTGATCCCTGTGCCTATGCCGGCATCTTCCCTGACAGAGCCTGCCTGCCTGCCTGCCTGCCTGCCTGCCTGCCTGCTTGCCTGCCCGTCGCCTTCCTTCTTTCTGGAATCCTGGAATCACAGGCAGGCACGGCTGTGTGAATGTCACAGATCCCATCATGATTACTGAGTTGATGATTGACTATGAACTAGCCTGCACCCACCTAGCTACAAGAAGTCTTTGTCAGCCAGCCAGCCAGCCATCCGTTCTTGGGGGAGTCAGATAAGCCCGAGGCAAGGTCCGAGGCCCTGACGTCACCAGAGAGCTTTCTGCATTTGAATGAAGCCTTGGAGTGAGATCCATTGGAATGTATCGCCCGGCCCGCCCTGACCAGACCTCCCCGCCCCCCGTCGCGGGGCCCCCCCCCCCCCCCCCGCGCGCTTATTTTTCTACCCCATCCCCCACCCCAGCTCCCTTCCTCCCTCTCATCCCTCAGGTGAGGGGGTTTCATTCTAAGTGCTGACCTGGGGGGGTGGGGAGGGGAATGGGGGAAATCACGCAGGCTGGGGGAAGGGGGGGGGGACACGCGGAAGCTGACTTGCTTCCTGTGAGTGTATTTGAGACAACTGCGAACAGCCAACAATAATAAGCATAACAAGGAGGCTGGGCGTGCCCAGAGGGGCCTGGAAAGACGGGTGTGTCCCTGACATTCCAAAGGAATACAGTTATCCTATTGGGCAAAAGACAATAGACAGGCTCAGAAGATAAAGGTTGACTTTTGTCAAGGCGGAGAAGATTCTAGCCTAGGTCACAGCGTTTTTCAACCGCTGAGATGTTGCCTGGTGTGCCGTAGGTGCAGAGAAGACAGGAGTTTTATAATTTTTCACTATTTTGTTTACTTAATATTTCATAATAAAGTAATTATAAAATACTTTCTTTGTGTTTATTTGATTCCTATTCAAGAGAATTACTTTATATATAGTCAATATAGGCACAGAGTTAAATTTTTTAACATTTTCTAATGGTGGTGTGCCTCGTGATTTTTTTCATGAAACAAGTGTGCCTTTGCCCAACAAAGGTTGAAAAACACTGGCCTAGGAAATGGCTACCTGCCTGCCATCCACTGCTTTTAGTGACAGAGTTTTCATTTCAGACCATCTTTGGCGGTTACTTTGGGTCTCCTCTCACAAAGGCCTTCCCTGAGCTCGCAAGGTTAGATAGATAGCGTGCGGCCCCTTTCCGTCCAGAGTTTGTTTGGATTTTTTCAGGTAGACGGACCAGCCAGGCTCTTGCATCCTCTGACAGACCTCCCTGCAGCAATACCTCCACACGATGAGCTCTTCCCCTTTGTCCAGTGAACACACGTGTACACGTACACACACACACACACACACACACACACACACACACACACACACACACCGGTGGCGGAACACCCCACCACCACCACCACCACCACCACCACCACCACCCACCCACCCACCCCCGCCTAATTAGGTGCTTTTCCACAGGGATCTGAGAAGGCCTCACTCTCCATTCACTTCCCTGGGGATAGGAAAACAGGTCTATCTAGCTGCAGGCAGGGTAGCATGCAACCCCATGGTGCCAGGAACTGGCCAGACCTCTCCATTGTCCACTTTATTTATAGCGGGGGGGGGGGGGGGGGGGGCGGGCAGCCAGGCTAGGTTGCCAAGGAAGATTAGCCTTTTTTTCTGGTGGGACCCCCCCCGAGTCTAATTTCTCCCGAGTGTTGGGGAGTATGTACCCAAAAAAAGGGGGACTCTCAAGGTACCGCCTCTACAGAGAGGCATGAGTACCGAGCCGAGAGTGAGAGGCATCTCTGCCAGCCTCTGGGACTGTTTTAACAGCAAAAACAGACTCCTCTGCAGTTTCACAGCAGATCTCATAAATTGACTCTGTTGCCCCGCCCTCAGAACCCAGTAGGTGTATACATTGTGTTCATGTGAAAACATTCAAACCTGTAGAGAAATTTTATGACTTTACTTGAGCCAAACTGTCCACACTGGCCAGGAAGCAGAATCTCAAGGAGTTGGGACAATGCTCCGGAGAACAATTGTTTTTGTTTGTTTTCCCTCTCTCTCTCTCTCTCTCTCTCTCTCTCTCTCTCTCTCTCTCTCTCTCTCTCTTTTTCGTGTTTTTTTTTTTTTTTTTTAAATATATTTTATTGATTTTTTACAGAGAGGAAGGGAGAGAGATAGAGAGCTAGAAACGTCGATGAGAGAGAAACATCGAACAGCTGCCTCTTGCACACCCCCTACCGGGGATGTGCCCGCAACCAATGTACATGCCCTTGACCGGAATCGAACCTGGGACCTTTCAGTCCGCAGACCGACGCTCTACCACTGAGCCAAACCGGCTTCGGCCTCTCTTTCGTTCTTAATTAAGTACATTTTCATTGATTTCCCAGAGGAAGAGAGTGGGAGACAGACAGAAACATCATCGGTGAGAGTCAATTACCGGTGGGCTGCTGCCCCCTACTGGGGATCAAGCCCACGACCTGGGCCTTGCCTGTACCCTTGACTGGAATTGAACCCGGAATCCTAAGGTCCCCAGGCCTGGCCGACATCGACTCTACCCACTGACTGAGCCAAACTGGCCAGTGTCACACCTACTTCTTTTACTTAGCTGGGTGCAGGATAGATAGTTAACTAACAGGCAACAATACACATGATAACAATAACAATGAAGGAATCTGCCTCTGAGACCGGTTTGGCTCAATGGGTAGAGCGTCGTCGGCTTGGGGACTGAAGGGTCCCAGGGTTTGATTCCGGTCAAGGGCATGTACCTTGGTTGCGGGCATATCCCCAGTAGGGGGTGTGCAAGAGGCAGCTGATCGATGACTCTCTCTCATCGATGTTTCTAACTCTCTATCTCTCTCCCTTCCTCACTGTACAAAATCAATAAAATAAAATAAAAAAAATTAAAAAAAAAAAAACAATGAAGGAATCTATGGTCTCTGTCCTGGCTCACAGGCGCATTTGGTTGTGTTTGTGAGTATGAGGGGTGGGGGTCGGGGGAGCGGGGGAGGGAGCACGAGACTACCCACCAGAACTGCTCTTAGTTATAGGCTCCCTTCAGACCATCCCTGTGCTCGCTTTAGGCCTTTCCGTTTTCAACTCCCGCAGTGCAGGCCTTCCCTGAGGTCGTCAGGTCAGCTAGCACATAGGCCCCTTTTCGTCCACAGTTGTGTGGGAATAAACAAGTCATCTTTTCTGTCAAAGAAGGGAGTTTAGGCGGCCTCCATTTTGGCTGCAGGCACTCGGCAGCCACCTTTTTTTGAAATGTCAAAGGTCAACCCCTCCCTTTTATCCTGTCACCATTTATTTTTTTATTTATACAAATTCACACTTTATTTACGTCGAAATAAACTGTACAAAATTGAGTTTCTTCACCAAAAATAACAGTGATGTTTTCTGTCTTCTTCCAAGATAAACTACAAAACACATTTTTTTGTAGGTTGTCTAGGCCTCCCTTACAGATCAGGACGACGCGACAGTGGATGGAATCGTGAAAAAAGACAGACTGAAACAGACAGATGTGTTGTCGATGGCGGATAGGATAGCCGTGGCCTCTGATCCTGTCTTGACCTGTGAAACAGAAGTGTTCGACATATACCTGCTAAAAAGCTTACGGAGGTGAAGGAACGTAAACAGCAACCCCCAGATGTGGGTGGGTGGGTGGGTGGGTGGAACAATGGCCGAACGTGTTTCTTTCTCTATTTCAATGGTATTCTGCCTTGTATGACACACATTTACCATTCCAGGCTCCTTTAAGTAAACAATATAGGATTTGTACACTGTTTCATGTAATCTGAACTCTAATTAAGGATTTCTTGGATCGTAGGTACCTTTTTTTAAACTAACAACAGACTTGGAGAAGTGTTTTATACATGTTCTATGCGAGTTCTCATCTATTTACTGTTATATTCCCAGAATTACTGATGTTTTCTCATAGTTTCTAACATTAGGCCTTCTGGTCCAGGTATAAGCATTGGGAACATGGAGAAAAAACTACCTAAACATAGATATGAACCTGAAAACCTCGGGAACATTGTCTCTCAATTATGTTATAGAGTGTAATGCTACATTAAGTGAACTTTAGGGCTTTCCAAAGCTGCTTAATTTCCTTATTTCTCTCTTTCAAGCTTTGTGTGACATACGTGTAAAGTTCTAGGCTCCAATAAGAAAAAAATATACGATTCATATAATGATTCATGTTCTCTAAACTCTAATTATGGATTTCTTGGATCTTAGATACCTTTCTACACTAAGATCTGACTTGGATAATCTGTTTCAGCTGTTCTAAATGAGTTCTCATCTATTTACTGACATTTTCGATGAATTACTCATTTATTCTTGTAGTTTCCTATATTATGCCTACTTGTTCATGTATAAGCTTTGCCCACATATACAAACAACTTCCTACACACTGTTATGAACACAAGAAGCTCAGAAACATTGTCTCTCAACTATGTTATAGAGTGTAATACTACATTGCAGTGAAGTGTAAAGCTTTCCAAAGCTACCTAACGTGTTACTTTCTCGATTTCATTGGTATTCTGCCTTGTATGACACAAATTTACACTTCCAGTCTCCTTTAAGTAAACAATATGGGATTTATACAGTGTTTCATGTGACCTTAACTCGTAGTAAGGATTTCCCGGATCTTAGCTACGTTTTCTACACTAAGAACTGACTTGGAGAATCTCTTTTAGCTGTTCTAAATGATTTCCCATCTGTTTATAGTCATTTTCTCTGAATTATACATGTTTTCATGTAGTTTCCTATATTCCTTAATTCGAGTTAAGATCACATGAAACACTGTATGAATCCTATATTCTTTACTTAAAGGAGACTAGAGTGGTAAATGTGTGTTATACAACGCAGAATACCATTGAAATAGAGAAAGAAACACATTCGGAAACTTTGGAAAGCCTTACACTTCACTGAAATGTAGTACTACACTCTATAACACACTTGAGAGACAATGTTCCCGAGATGCCTCAGTTCATAACAGTGTGTAGGAAGTTGTTTGATGAAGTGGGCAGCTTATACTTGGACCTGAAGGCAGAATATAGGAAACTACATGAAAACATGGATAATTTTGAGAAAATGACTGTAAAGCAATGAGAACTAGTTTAGAACAGCTCAAAGAGATTCTCAAAGTCAGTTCCTAGTGTTGAAAAGGTAGCTAAGATCAAGGAAATCCTAAATTCGAGTTAAGATTACATGAAACACTGTATGAATCCTATATTCTATACTTAAAGGAGTCTGGAGTTGTAAACGTGTGCTATACAAGGCAGAATACCATTGAAATAGAGAAAGAAACACATTTGGCAGCTTTCGAAAGCCTTACACTTCACTGAAATGTAGTACTACACTCTATAACACACTTGACAGAAAATGTTCCCGAGCTGCCTCAGTTCATAACAGTATGTAGGAAGTCATTTGATAAAGTGGGCAGCTTATACTTGGACCAGAAGGCAGAATATAGGAAACTACATGAAAACATGAATAATTCATAGAAAATGACTGTAAACAGATGAGTACTCGTTTAGAAGAGCTGAAAGAGATTCTCCAAGTCAGTTCTTAGTGTAGAAAAGGTAGCTACGATAAGGTAAATGCTTAATTCAAGTTAAGATCACAAGAAACACTGTATGAATCCTATATTTTTTACTTAAAGGAGACTAGAGTGGCAAATGTGTGTTATACAAGGCAGAATACCATTGAAATAGAGAAAGAAACACATTCGGAAACTTTGGAAAGCCTTACACTTCACTGAAATGTAGTACTACACTCTATAACACACTTGAGAGACAATGTTCCCGAGCTGCCTCAGTTCATAACAGTGTGTAGGAAGTTGTTTGATGAAGTGGGCAGCTTATACTTGGACCTGAAGGCAGAATATAGGAAACTACATGAAAACATGGATAATTTTGAGAAAATGACTGTAAAGCAATGAGAACTCGTTTAGAACAGCTGAAAGAGATTCTCCAAGCCAGTTGTTAATGTAGGAAAGGTACCTAAGATCTGGGAAATCCTTAATTCGAGTTACGATCACATGATACACTGTATGAGTCCTATATTCTTTACTTAAAGGAGACTAGAGTGGTTAATGTGTGTTATACAAGGCAGAATACCATGGAAATAGAGAAAGAAACACGTTCGGCATCTTTGGAAAGCCTTACACTTCACTGAAATGTAGTACTACACTCTATAACACAGTTGAGAGACAATGTTCCCGAGCTGCCGCAGTTCATAACAGTGTGTAAGAAGTCGTTTGATAAAGTGGGCAGCTTATCCTTGGACCAGAAGGCAGAATATAGGAAACTACATGAAAACATGGATAATTCAGAGAAAATGACTGTAAACAGATGAGAGCTCGTTTAGAACAGCTGAAAGAGATTCTCCAAGTCAGTTCTTATTGTAGAAAAGTTGGCTAAGAGAAGGGAAACCCTTAATTCGAGTTAAGATCACAGGAAGCACTGTAAGAATCCAATATTCTTTACTTAAAGAAGACTTGAGTTTTAAATATGTGTTATACAAGGCAGAGTACCATTGAAATAGAGAAAGAAGCATGTTCGGCAGCTTTGGAAAGTCCTACACTTCACTGAAATGTAGTACTACACTCTATAACACAGTTGAGAGACAATGTTCCCAACCTGCCTCAGTTCATAACAGTGTGTAGGAAGTTGTTTGATCAAGTGGGCCAAGCTTATACTTGGACCAGAAGGCAGAATATATAAACTACATGAAAACATGGATATTTCAGAGAAAATGACTGTAAAAAGATGAGAAATCGTTTAGAACAGCTGAAAGAGATTCTGCAAGCCAGTTGTTAATGTAGAAAAGGTAGCTAAGATAAAGGAAATTCTTAATTCGAGTTAAGATCACAGGAAACACTGTATGAATCCAATATTCTTTACTTAAAGGAGACCAGAGGGGTAAATGTGTGTTATACAAGGGAAAATACCATTGAATTAGAGAAAGAAACAGGTTTGGCAACTTTGGAAAGACTTACACTTCACTGAAATGTAGTACTACACTCTATAACACAGTTGAGAGACAATGTTCCCAAGCTGCCTCAGTTCATAACAGTGTATAGGAAGTTGTTTGATAAAGTGGGCAAAGCTTATCATTGGAACAGAAGGCAGAATATAGGACTCTACATGAAAACATGAATAATTCAGAGAAAATGATTGTAAACATATGAGAACTCGTTTAGAGCAGCTGAAAGAGATTCTCTAAGTCAGTTCTTTGTGTAGAAAAGGTAGCTAAGATAAGGGAAATCCTGAATTCGAGTTAAGATCACGGGTAGCACTGTATGAATCCAATATTTTTTACTTAAAGGAGACTAGAGTGGTAAATGTGTGTTATACAAGGCAGAATACCATTGAAATAGAGAAAGAAACATGTTCAGCAGCTTTGGAAAGCCTTACACTACACTGAAATGTAGTACTACACTCTATAACACAGATGAGAGACAATGTTCCGGAGCTGCCTCAGTTCATAACAGTGTGTATGAAGTTTTTTGATAAAGTGGGCAGCTTATACTTGGACCAGAAGGCAGAATATAGGAAAGTACATGAAAACATGAATAATTCAGAGAAAATGACTGTAAACAGATGAGAACTCGTTTAGAACAGCTGAAAGAGATTCTCCAAGTCAGTTCTTAGTGTAGAAAAGGTAGCTAAGATAAGGGAAACCCTTAATTCTAGTTAAGATCACAGAAAGCACTGTATGAATCCAATATTCTTTACTTACAGAAGACTTGAGTGGTAAATGTGTGTTATACAAGGCAGAATACCATTGAAATAGAGAAAGAAACACATTTGGCAGCTTTGGAAAGCCTTACACTTCACTGAAATGTAGTACTACACTCTATAACACAGTTGAGAGACAAAGTTCCCAAGCTGCCTCAGTTCATAACAGTGTGTAGGAAGTTGTTTGATGAAGTGGGCAAAGCTTATACTTGGACCAGAAGGCAGAATATAGGAAACTACATGAAAACATGGATAATTCAGAGAAAATGACTGTAAAAAGATGAGAACTCGTTTAGAACAGCTGAAAGAGATTCTCCAAGTCAGTTCTTAGTGTAGAAAAGGTAGCTAAGATTCGGTAAATCTTTAATTCGAGTTAAGATCACATGAAACACTGTATGAAGTCCTATATTCTTTACTTAAAGGAGACTGGAGTCGTAAATGTGTGTTATACAAGGCAGAATGCCATTGAAATAGAGAAAGAAACACGTTCGGCAGCTTTGGAAAGCCTTACACTTCACTGAAATGTAGTACTACACTCTATAACACAGTTGAGAGACAATGTTCCCGAGCTGCCTCAGTTCATAACAGTGTGTAGGAAGTTGTTTGTATATGTGGGCAAAGCTTATACTTGGACCAGAAGGCAGAATATAGGAAACTACATGAAAACATGGATAAGTCAGAGCAAATGACTGTTAACAGATGAGAACTTGTATAGAACAGCTCAAAGAGATTCTCAAAGTCAGTTCCTAGTGTTGAAAAGGTAGCTAAGATCAAGGAAATCCTAAATTCGAGTTAAGATTACATGAAACACTGTATGAATCCTATATTCTATACTTAAAGGAGTCTGGAGTTGTAAACGTGTGCTATACAAGGCAGAATACCATTGAAATAGAGAAAGAAACACATTCGGCAGCTTTGAAAAGCTTTACACTTAACTGAAATGTAGTACTACACTCTATAACACAGTTGAGAGACATAGTTCCCAAGCTGCCTCAGTTCATAACAGTGTGTAGGAAGTTGTTTGATGAAGTGGGCTAAGCTTATACTTGGACCAGAAGGCAGAATATATGAAACTACATGAAAACATGGTTAATTCACAGAAAATGACTGTAAAAAGATGAGAACTCGTTTAGAACAGGTGAAAGAGATTCTCCAAGTCAGTTCTTAGTGTAGAAAAGGTAGCTAAGATCCGGGAAATCCTTAATTCGAGTTAAGATCATATGAAAGACTGTATGAATCCTATATTCTTTACTTAAAGGAGACTGGAGTGGTAAATGTTTGTTATACAAGGCAGAATACCATTGAAATAGAGAAAGAAACACGTTGGGCAGCTTTGGAAAGTCTTACACTTCACTGAAATGGAGTACTACAGTCTATAACACAGATGAGAGACAATGTTCCCGAGATGCCTCAGTTAATAACAGTGTGTAGGAAGTTGTTTGATAAAGTGGGCAAAGCTTATACTTGGACCAGAAGGCAGAATATAGGAAACTACAATAAAACATGTATAATTCAGAGAAAATGACTGTAAACAGATGAGAACTCGTTTAGAAAAGCTCAAAGAGATTCTCCAAGTCAGTTCTTAGTGTAGAAAAGGTAGCTAAGATCCGGGAAATCCTTAATTCGAGTTAAGATCATATGAAAGACTGTATGAATCCTATATTCTTTACTTAAAGGAGTCTGGAGTGGTAAATGTGTGTTATACAAGGCAGAATACCAATGAAATAGAGAAAGAAACACGTTCGGCAGCTTTGGAAAGCCTTACACTTCACTGCAATGTAGTACTACACTCTATAACACAGATGAGTGACAATGTTCCCAAGCTGCCTCAGTTCATAACAGTGTGTAGGAAGTTGTTTGATAAAGTGGGCAAATCTTATACTTGGACCAGAAGGCAGAATATAGGAAACTACATGAAAACATGAATAATTCAGAGAAAATGACTGGAAACAGATGAGAACTCGTTTAGAACAGCTCAAAGAGATTCTCCAAGTCAGTTCTTAGTGTTGAAAAGGTAGCTAAGATCCAGGAAATCCTTAATTAGAGTTAAGATAATATGAAACACTGTATGAATCCTATATTCCTTACTTAAAGGAGTCTAGAGTGGTAAATGTGTGTTATACAAGTCAAAATACCATTGAAATAGAGAAAGAAACACATTCGGCAGCTTTGGAAAGCCTTACACTTCACTGAAATGTAGTACTACACTTTATAACACAGTTGAGAGACAATGTTCCCAAGCTGCCTCAGTTCATAACAGTGTGTAGGAAGTTGTTTGATGAAGTGGCAAAGCTTATACATGGACTAGAAGGCAGAATATAGGAAACTACATGAAAACACGGATAATTCAGAGAAAATGACTGTAAAAAGATGAGAACTAGTTTAGAACAGCTGAAAGACATTCTCCAAGTCAGTTGTTAGTGTACAAAAGGTATCTAAGATAAGGGAAATCCTTAATTGGAGTAAAGATCACATGAAACACTGTATGAATCCTATATTCTTTACTTAAAGGACTCTAGAGTGGTAAATGTGTGTTATACAAGTCAGAATACCATTGAAATAGAGAAAGATACACGTTCGGCAGCTTTGAAAAGCCTTTCACTTCACTGAAATGTAGTACTACAGTCTATAACACAGTTGAGAGACAAAGTTCCCAAGCTGCCACTGTTCATACCAGTGTGTAGGAAGTTGTTTGATAAAGTGGGAAAGCTTATACTTGGACCAGAAGGCAGAATATAGGAAACTACATGAAAACATGGATAATTCAGAGAAAATGACTGTAAACAAATGAGAACTCGTTTAGAACAGCTGAAACATGTTCTCCAAGTCAGTTCTAAGTGTAGAAAAGGTCTCTAAGATAAGGGAAATCTTTAATTCGAGTTAAGATCACATGAAACACTGTATGAATCCTATATTCTTTACTTAAAGGACTCTAGAGTGGTAAATGTGTGTTATACAGGACAAAATAACATTGAAATATAGAAAAAAACAAGTTGGGCAGCTTTGGAAAGCCTTAAACTTCACTGAAATGTAGTACTACACTCTATAACACAGTTGAGAGACAATGTTCCCGAGCTGCCTCGGTTCATAACAGTGTGTAGGAAGTTGTTTGATAAAGTGGGCAAAGCTTATAATTGGACCAGAAGGCAGAATATAGGAAACTACATGAACACATGAATAATTCGCAAAAAATAACTGTAAACAGATGAGAACTCGTTTATAACAGCTGAAAGAGATTCTCCAAGTCAGTTCTTAGTGTATAAAAGGTAGCTAAGATCCAGGAAATGCTTAATTCGAGTTTAGATAACATGAAACACTGTATGAATCCTATATTCTTTACTTAAAGTAGTCTACAGTGGTAAATGTGTGTTATACAAGTCAAAATACCATTGAAATAGAGAAAGAAACACGTTGGGCAGTTTGGAAAGCCTTACACTTCACTGAAATGTAGTACTACACTCTATAACACAGTTGAGAGACAATGTTCCCAAGCTGCCTCAGTTCATAACAGTGTGTAGGAAGTTGTTTGATAAAGTGTGCAAATCTTATACTTGGGCCAGAAGGCAGAATATAGGAAACTACATGAAAACATGGATAATTCAGAGAAAATGACTGTAAAAAGATGAGAACTCGTTTAGAACAGCTGAAAGACATTCTCCAAATCAGTTGTTAGTGTAGAAAAGGTAGCTAAGATAAGGGAAATCCTTAATTGGAGTAAAGATCACATGAAACACTGTATGAATTCTGTATTCTTTACTTAAAGGACTCTAGAGTGGTAAATGTGTGTTATACAAGTCAGAATACCATTGAAATAGAGAAAGAAACACATTCGGCAGCTTTGGAAAGCCTTACACTTCACTGAAATGTAGTACTACACTCTATAACACAGTTGAGAGACAAAGTTCCCAAGCTGCCTCTGTTTATAACAGAGTGTAGGAAGTTGTTTGATGAAGTGGGCAAAGCTTATACTTGGAACAGAAGGCAGAATATAGGAAACTAGATGAAAACATGGATAATTCACAGAAAATGACTGTAAACAGATGAGAACTCGTTTAGAACAGCTGAAAGAGATTCTACAAGTCAGTTCTTAGTGTAGCAAAGGTAGCTAAGACCCAGGAAATCCTTAATTCGAGTTAAGATCACATGAAACACTGTATGAATCGTATATTCTTTACTTAAAAGACTCTAGAGTGGTAAATGTGTGTTATACAAGTAAGAATACCATTGAAATAGAGAAAGAAACACGTTCGGCAGCTTTGGAAAGCCTTACACTTCACTGAAATGTAGTACTACACTCTATAACACAGTTGAAAGACAATGTTCCCGAGCTGCCTCAGTTCATAACAGTGAGTAGCAAGTTGTTTGATAAAGTGCGGAAAGCTTATACTTGGACCAGAAGGCAGAATATAGGAAACTAGATGAAAACATGAATAATTCAGAGAATATGACTGTAAACAGTTGAGAACTCCTTTAGAACAGCTGAAAGAGTTTCTCCAAGTCAGTTCTTAGTGTATAAAAGGTAGCTAAGATCCAGGAAATGCTTAATTCGAGTTTAGATAACATGAAACCCTGTATTAATCCTATATTCTTTACTTAAAGGACTCTAGAGTGGTAAATGTGTGTTTTACAAGTCTGAATACCATTGAAATAGAGAAAGAAACACGTTGGGCAGCTTTGGAAAGCCTTACACTTCACTGAAATGTAGTACTACACTCTATAACACAGTTGAGAGACAATGTTCCCAAGCTGCCTCAGTTCATAACAGTGTGTAGGAAGTTGTTTGATAATGTGGGCAAAGCTTATCATTGGACCAGAAGGCAGAATATAGGAAACTATATGGAAACATGCATAATTCAGAGAAAATGACTGTAAAGAGAAGAGAACTCGTTTAGAACAGCTGAAAGAGATTTTCCAAGTCAGTTCTTAGTGTAGAAAAGGTAGCTAAGAGAAGGGAAATCCTGAATTCGAGTTAAGATCACGGGTAGCACTGTATGAATCCAATATTTTTTACTTAAAGGAGACTAGAGTGGTAAATGTGTGTTATACAAGGCAGAATACCATTGAAATAGAGAAAGAAACATGTTCAGCAGCTTTGGAAAGCCTTACACTACACTGAAATGTAGTACTACACTCTATAACACAGATGAGAGACAATGTTCCGGAGCTGCCTCAGTTCATAACAGTGTGTATGAAGTTGTTTGATAAAGTGGGCAGCTTATACTTGGACCAGAAGGCAGAATATAGGAAAGTACATGAAAACATGAATAATTCAGAGAAAATGACTGTAAACAGATGAGAACTCGTTTAGAACAGCTGAAAGAGATTCTCCAAGTCAGTTCTTAGTGTAGAAAAGGTAGCTAAGATAAGGGAAACCCTTAATTCTAGTTAAGATCACAGAAAGCACTGTATGAATCCAATATTCTTTACTTACAGAAGACTTGAGTGGTAAATGTGTGTTATACAAGGCAGAATACCATTGAAATAGAGAAAGAAACACATTTGGCAGCTTTGGAAAGCCTTACACTTCACTGAAATGTAGTACTACACTCTATAACACAGTTGAGAGACAAAGTTCCCAAGCTGCCTCAGTTCATAACAGTGTGTAGGAAGTTGTTTGATGAAGTGGGCAAAGCTTATACTTGGACCAGAAGGCAGAATATAGGAAACTACATGAAAACATGGATAATTCAGAGAAAATGACTGTAAAAAGATGAGAACTCGTTTAGAACAGCTGAAAGAGATTCTCCAAGTCAGTTCTTAGTGTAGAAAAGGTAGCTAAGATTCGGTAAATCTTTAATTCGAGTTAAGATCACATGAAACACTGTATGAAGTCCTATATTCTTTACTTAAAGGAGACTGGAGTCGTAAATGTGTGTTATACAAGGCAGAATGCCATTGAAATAGAGAAAGAAACACGTTCGGCAGCTTTGGAAAGCCTTACACTTCACTGAAATGTAGTACTACACTCTATAACACAGTTGAGAGACAATGTTCCCGAGCTGCCTCAGTTCATAACAGTGTGTAGGAAGTTGTTTGTATATGTGGGCAAAGCTTATACTTGGACCAGAAGGCAGAATATAGGAAACTACATGAAAACATGGATAAGTCAGAGCAAATGACTGTTAACAGATGAGAACTCGTATAGAACAGCTCAAAGAGATTCTCAAAGTCAGTTCCTAGTGTTGAAAAGGTAGCTAAGATCAAGGAAATCCTAAATTCGAGTTAAGATTACATGAAACACTGTATGAATCCTATATTCTATACTTAAAGGAGTCTGGAGTTGTAAACGTGTGCTATACAAGGCAGAATACCATTGAAATAGAGAAAGAAACACATTCGGCAGCTTTGAAAAGCTTTACACTTAACTGAAATGTAGTACTACACTCTATAACACAGTTGAGAGACATAGTTCCCAAGCTGCCTCAGTTCATAACAGTGTGTAGGAAGTTGTTTGATGAAGTGGGCTAAGCTTATACTTGGACCAGAAGGCAGAATATATGAAACTACATGAAAACATGGTTAATTCACAGAAAATGACTGTAAAAAGATGAGAACTCGTTTAGAACAGGTGAAAGAGATTCTCCAAGTCAGTTCTTAGTGTAGAAAAGGTAGCTAAGATCCGGGAAATCCTTAATTCGAGTTAAGATCATATGAAAGACTGTATGAATCCTATATTCTTTACTTAAAGGAGACTGGAGTGGTAAATGTTTGTTATACAAGGCAGAATACCATTGAAATAGAGAAAGAAACACGTTGGGCAGCTTTGGAAAGTCTTACACTTCACTGAAATGGAGTACTACAGTCTATAACACAGATGAGAGACAATGTTCCCGAGATGCCTCAGTTAATAACAGTGTGTAGGAAGTTGTTTGATAAAGTGGGCAAAGCTTATACTTGGACCAGAAGGCAGAATATAGGAAACTACAATAAAACATGTATAATTCAGAGAAAATGACTGTAAACAGATGAGAACTCGTTTAGAAAAGCTCAAAGAGATTCTCCAAGTCAGTTCTTAGTGTAGAAAAGGTAGCTAAGATCCGGGAAATCCTTAATTCGAGTTAAGATCATATGAAAGACTGTATGAATCCTATATTCTTTACTTAAAGGAGTCTGGAGTGGTAAATGTGTGTTATACAAGGCAGAATACCAATGAAATAGAGAAAGAAACACGTTCGGCAGCTTTGGAAAGCCTTACACTTCACTGCAATGTAGTACTACACTCTATAACACAGATGAGTGACAATGTTCCCAAGCTGCCTCAGTTCATAACAGTGTGTAGGAAGTTGTTTGATAAAGTGGGCAAATCTTATACTTGGACCAGAAGGCAGAATATAGGAAACTACATGAAAACATGAATAATTCAGAGAAAATGACTGGAAACAGATGAGAACTCGTTTAGAACAGCTCAAAGAGATTCTCCAAGTCAGTTCTTAGTGTTGAAAAGGTAGCTAAGATCCAGGAAATCCTTAATTAGAGTTAAGATAATATGAAACACTGTATGAATCCTATATTCCTTACTTAAAGGAGTCTAGAGTGGTAAATGTGTGTTATACAAGTCAAAATACCATTGAAATAGAGAAAGAAACACATTCGGCAGCTTTGGAAAGCCTTACACTTCACTGAAATGTAGTACTACACTCTATAACACAGTTGAGAGACAATGTTCCCAAGCTGCCTCAGTTCATAACAGTGTGTAGGAAGTTGTTTGATGAAGTGGCAAAGCTTATACATGGACTAGAAGGCAGAATATAGGAAACTACATGAAAACACGGATAATTCAGAGAAAATGACTGTAAAAAGATGAGAACTAGTTTAGAACAGCTGAAAGACATTCTCCAAGTCAGTTGTTAGTGTACAAAAGGTATCTAAGATAAGGGAAATCCTTAATTGGAGTAAAGATCACATGAAACACTGTATGAATCCTATATTCTTTACTTAAAGGACTCTAGAGTGGTAAATGTGTGTTATACAAGTCAGAATACCATTGAAATAGAGAAAGATACACGTTCGGCAGCTTTGAAAAGCCTTTCACTTCACTGAAATGTAGTACTACAATCTATAACACAGTTGAGAGACAAAGTTCCCAAGCTGCCACTGTTCATACCAGTGTGTAGGAAGTTGTTTGATAAAGTGGGAAAGCTTATACTTGGACCAGAAGGCAGAATATAGGAAACTACATGAAAACATGGATAATTCAGAGAAAATGACTGTAAACAAATGAGAACTCGTTTAGAACAGCTGAAAGATGTTCTCCAAGTCAGTTCTAAGTGTAGAAAAGGTCTCTAAGATAAGGGAAATCTTTAATTCGAGTTAAGATCACATGAAACACTGTATGAATCCTATATTCTTTACTTAAAGGACTCTAGAGTGGTAAATGTGTGTTATACAGGACAAAATAACATTGAAATATAGAAAAAAACAAGTTGGGCAGCTTTGGAAAGCCTTAAACTTCACTGAAATGTAGTACTACACTCTATAACACAGTTGAGAGACAATGTTCCCGAGCTGCCTCGGTTCATAACAGTGTGTAGGAAGTTGTTTGATAAAGTGGGCAAAGCTTATAATTGGACCAGAAGGCAGAATATAGGAAACTACATGAACACATGAATAATTCGCAAAAAATAACTGTAAACAGATGAGAACTCGTTTATAACAGCTGAAAGAGATTCTCCAAGTCAGTTCTTAGTGTATAAAAGGTAGCTAAGATCCAGGAAATGCTTAATTCGAGTTTAGATAACATGAAACACTGTATGAATCCTATATTCTTTACTTAAAGTAGTCTACAGTGGTAAATGTGTGTTATACAAGTCAAAATACCATTGAAATAGAGAAAGAAACACGTTGGGCAGTTTGGAAAGCCTTACACTTCACTGAAATGTAGTACTACACTCTATAACACAGTTGAGAGACAATGTTCCCAAGCTGCCTCAGTTCATAACAGTGTGTAGGAAGTTGTTTGATAAAGTGTGCAAATCTTATACTTGGGCCAGAAGGCAGAATATAGTAAACTACATGAAAACATGAATAATTCGCAGAAAATGACTGTAAACAGATGACAACTCGTTTATAACAGCTGAAAGAGATCCTCCAAGTCAGTTCTTAGTGTAGAAAAGGTAGCTAAGATCCAGGAAATCCTTAATTAGAGTTAAGATAACATGAAACACTGTATGAATCCTATATTCCTTACTTAAAGGAGTCTAGATTGGTAAATGTGTGTTATACAAGTCAAAATACCATTGAAATAGAGAAAGAAACACGTTCGGTAGCTTTGGAAAGCCTTACACTTCACTGAAATGTAGTACTACACTCTATAACACAGTTGAGAGACAATGTTCCCAAGCTGCCTCAGTTCATAACAGTGTGTAGGAAGTTGTTTGATGAAGTGGCAAAGGTTATACTTGGACTAGAAGGCAGAATATAGGAAACTACATGAAAACATGGATAATTCAGAGAAAATGACTGTAAAAAGATGAGAACTCGTTTAGAACAGCTGAAAGACATTCTCCAAATCAGTTGTTAGTGTAGAAAAGGTAGCTAAGATAAGGGAAATCCTTAATTGGAGTAAAGATCACATGAAACACTGTATGAATTCTGTATTCTTTACTTAAAGGACTCTAGAGTGGTAAATGTGTGTTATACAAGTCAGAATACCATTGAAATAGAGAAAGAAACACATTCGGCAGCTTTGGAAAGCCTTACACTTCACTGAAATGTAGTACTACACTCTATAACACAGTTGAGAGACAAAGTTCCCAAGCTGCCTCTGTTTATAACAGAGTGTAGGAAGTTGTTTGATGAAGTGGGCAAAGCTTATACTTGGAACAGAAGGCAGAATATAGGAAACTAGATGAAAACATGGATAATTCACAGAAAATGACTGCAAACAGATGAGAACTCGTTTAGAACAGCTGAAAGAGATTCTACAAGTCAGTTCTTAGTGTAGCAAAGGTAGCTAAGACCCAGGAAATCCTTAATTCGAGTTAAGATCACATGAAACACTGTATGAATCGTATATTCTTTACTTAAAAGACTCTAGAGTGGTAAATGTGTGTTATACAAGTAAGAATACCATTGAAATAGAGAAAGAAACACGTTCGGCAGCTTTGGAAAGCCTTACACTTCACTGAAATGTAGTACTACACTCTATAACACAGTTGAAAGACAATGTTCCCGAGCTGCCTCAGTTCATAACAGTGAGTAGCAAGTTGTTTGATAAAGTGCGGAAAGCTTATACTTGGACCAGAAGGCAGAATATAGGAAACTAGATGAAAACATGAATAATTCAGAGAATATGACTGTAAACAGTTGAGAACTCCTTTAGAACAGCTGAAAGAGTTTCTCCAAGTCAGTTCTTAGTGTATAAAAGGTAGCTAAGATCCAGGAAATGCTTAATTCGAGTTTAGATAACATGAAACCCTGTATTAATCCTATATTCTTTACTTAAAGGACTCTAGAGTGGTAAATGTGTGTTTTACAAGTCTGAATACCATTGAAATAGAGAAAGAAACACGTTGGGCAGCTTTGGAAAGCCTTACACTTCACTGAAATGTAGTACTACACTCTATAACACAGTTGAGAGACAATGTTCCCAAGCTGCCTCAGTTCATAACAGTGTGTAGGAAGTTTTTTGATAATGTGTGCAAATCTTATACTTGGGCCAGAAGGCAGAATATAGTAAACTACATGAAAACATGAATAATTCGCAGAAAATGACTGTAAACAGATGACAACCCGTTTATAACAGCTGAAAGAGATTCTCCAAGTCAGTTCTTAGTGTAGAAAAGATAGCTAAGATCCAGGAAATCCTTAATTAGAGTTAAGATAACATGAAACACTGTATGAATCTTATATTCCTTACTTAAAGGAGTCTAGAGTGGTAAATGTGTGTTATACAAGTCAAAATACCATTGAAATAGAGAAAGAAACACGTTCGGCAGCTTTGGAAAGCCTTACACTTCACTGAAATGTAGTACTACACTCTATAACACAGTTGAGAGACAATGTTCCCAAGCTGCCTCAGTTCATAACAGTGTGTAGGAAGTTGTTTGATGATGTGGCAAAGCTTATACTTGGACTAGAAGGCAGAATATAGGAAACTACATGAAAACATGGATAATTCAGAGAAAATGACTGTAAAAAGATGAGAACTCGTTTAGAACAGCTGAAAGACATTCTCCAAATCAGTTGTTAGTGTAGAAAAGGTATCTAAGATAAGGGAAATCCTTAATTGGAGTAAAGATCACATGAAACACTGTATGAATTCTGTATTCTTTACTTAAAGGACTCTTCAGTGGTAAATGTGTGTTATACCACTCAGAATACCATTGAAATAGAGAAAGAAACACGTTCGGCAGCTTTGGAAAGCCTTACACTTCACTGAAATGTAGTACTACACTCTATAACACAGTTGAGAGACAAAGTTCCCAAGCTGCCTCTCTTCATAACAGAGTGTAGGAAGTTGCTTGATGAAGTGGGCAAAGCTTATACTTGGAACAGAAGGCAGAATATAGGAAACTAGATGAAAACATGGTTAATTCACAGAAAATGACTGTAAACAGATGAGAACTCGTTTAGAACAGCTGAAAGAGATTCTACAAGTCAGTTCTTAGTGTAGCAAAGGTAGCTAAGACCCAGGAAATCCTTAATTCGAGTTAAGATCACATGAAACACTGTATGAATCCTATATTCTTTATTTAAAGGACTCTAGAGTGGTAAATGTGTGTTATACAAGTAAGAATACCATTGAAATAGAGAAAGAAACACGTTCGGCAGCTTTGGAAAGCCTTACAATTCACTGAAATGTAGTACTACACTCTATAACACAGTTGAAAGACAATGTTCCCGAGCTGCCTCAGTTCATAACAGTGAGTAGCAAGTTGTTTGATAAAGTGGGGAAAGCTTATACTTGGACCAGAAGGCAGAATATAGGAAACTAGATGAAAACATGAATAATTCAGAGAATATGACTGTAAACAGTTGAGAACTCCTTTAGAACAGCTGAAAGAGTTTCTCCAAGTCAGTTCTTAGTGTATAAAAGGTAGCTAAGATCCAGGAAATGCTTAATTCGAGTTTAGATAACATGAAACCCTGTGTTAATCCTATATTCTTTACTTAAAGGACTCTAGAGTGGTAAATGTGTGTTTTACAAGTCTGAATACCATTGACATAGAGAAAGAAACACGTTCAGCAGCTTTGGAAAGCCTTACACTTCACTGAAATGTAGTACTACACTCTATAACACAGTTGAGAGACAAAGTTCCCAAGCTGCCTCTCTTCATAACAGAGTGTAGGAAGTTGTTTGATGAAGTGGGCAAAGCTTATACTTGGAACAGAAGGCAGAATATAGGAAACTAGATGAAAACATGGATAATTCAGAGAATATGACTGTAAACAGTTGAGAACTCCTTTAGAACAGCTGAAAGAGTTTCTCCAAGTCAGTTCTTAGTGTATAAAAGGTAGCTAAGATCCAGGAAATGCTTAATTCGAGTTTAGATAACATGAAACCCTGTGTTAATCCTATATTCTTTACTTAAAGGACTCTAGAGTGGTAAATGTGTGTTATACATGTAAGAATACCATTGAAATAGAGAAAGAAACACGTTCGGCAGCTTTGGAAAGCCTTACACTTCACTGAAATGTAGTACTACACTCTATAACACAGTTGAAAGACAATGTTCCCGAGCTGCCTCAGTTCATAACAGTGAGTAGCAAGTTGTTTGATAAAGTGGGGAAAGCTTATACTTGGACCAGAAGGCAGAATATAGGAAACTAGATGAAAACATGAATAATTCAGAGAATATGACTGTAAACAGTTGAGAACTCCTTTAGAACAGCTGAAAGAGTTTCTCCAAGTCAGTTCTTAGTGTAGAAAAGGTAGCTAAGATCCAGGAAATGCTTAATTCGAGTTTAGATAACATGAAACCCTGTGTTAATCCTATATTCTTTACTTAAAGGACTCTAGAGTGGTAAATGTGTGTTTTACAAGCCAGAATACCATTGACATAGAGAAAGAAACACGTTCACCAGCTTTGGAAAGCCTTACACTTCACTGAAATGTAGTACTACACTCTATAACACAGTTGAGAGACAAAGTTCCCAAGCTGCCTCTGTTCATAACAGTGTGTAGGAAGTTGTTTGATGAAGTGGGCAAAGCTTATACTTGGAACAGAAGGCAGAATATAGGAAACTACAAGAAAACATGGATAATTCACAGAAAATGACTGTAAACAGATGAGAACTCGTTTAGAACAGCTGAAAGAGATTCTCCAAGCCAGTTCTTAGTGTAGAAAAGGTAGCTAAGGGAAATCCTTAATTCGAGTTAAGATCACATGAAACACTGTATGAATCCTATATTCTTTACTTAAAGGACTCTAGAGTGGTAAATGTGTGTTATACAAGTAAGAATACCATTGAAATAGAGAAAGAAACAGGTTCGGCAGCTTTGGAAAGCCTTACACTTCACTGAAATGTAGTACTACACTCTATAACACAGTTGAGAGACAATGTTCCCGAGCTGCCTCAGTTCATAACAGTGTGTAGGAAGTTGTTTGATAAAGTGGGCAAAGCTTATACTTGGACCAGAAGGCAGAATATAGGAAACTTGATGAAAACATGAATAATTCAGAGAATATGACTGTAAACAGTTGAGAACTCCTTTAGAACAGCTGAAAGAGTTTCTCCAAGTCAGTTCTTAGTGTATAAAAGGTAGCTAAGATCCAGGAAATGCTTAATTCAAGTTTAGATAACATGAAACCCTGTATTAATCCTATATTCTTTACTTAAAGGACTCTAGAGTGGTAAATGTGTGTTTTACAAGTCAGAATACCATTGACATAGAGAAAGAAACACGTTCAGCAGCTTTGGAAAGCCTTACACTTCACTGAAATGTAGTACTACACTCTATAACATAGTTGAGAGACAATGTTCCCGAGCTGCCTTAGTTCATAACAGTGTTTAGGAATTTGTTTGATAAAGTGGGCAAAGCTTATACTTGGACCAGAAGGCAGAATATAGGAAACTACATGAAAACATGGATAATTCAGAGAAAATGACTGTAAACTGATGAGAATTCGATTAGAACAGCTGAAAGAGATGCTCCAAGTCAGTTCTTAGTGTAGAAAAGGTAGCTAAGATAAGGGAAATCCTTAATTTGAGTTAAGATCACATGAAACACTGTATGAATCCTATATTCTTTACTTAAAGGACTCTATAGTGGTAAATGTGTGTTATACAAGTCAGAATACCATTGAAATAGAGAAAGAAACACGTTCGGCAGCTTTGGAAAGCCTTACACTTCACTGAAATGTAGTACTACACTCTATAACACAGTTGAGAGAAAAAGTTCCCAAGCTGCCTCTGTTCATAACAGTGTGTTGGAAGTTGTTTGATGAAGTGGGCAAAGCTTATACTTGGAACAGAAGGCAGAATATAGGAAACTACATGAAAACATGGATAATTCAGAGAAAATGACTGTAAACTGATGAGAACTCGTTTAGAACAGCTGAAAGAGATTCTCCAAGTCAGTTCTTAGTGAAGAAAAGGTAGCTAAGGGAAATCCTTAATTCGAGTTAAGATCACATGAAACACTGTATAAATCCTATATTCTTTACTTAAAGGAGACTAGAGTGGTAAATGTGTGTTATACAAGGCAGAATACCATTTAAATATAGAAAGAAACACATTCGGCAGCTTTGGAAAGCCTTACACTTCACTGAAATGTAGTACTACACTCTATAACACAGTTGAGAGACAATGTTCCCGAGCTACCTCAGTTCATAACAATGTGTAGGAAGTTGTTTGATAAAGTGGGCAAAGCTTATAGTTGGACCAGAAGGCAGAATATAGGAAACTCCATAAAAACATGGATAATTCGGAGAAAATGACTGTAAACAGATGAGAACTTGTTTAGAACTGCTCAAAGAGATTCTCCAAGTCAGTTCTTAGGGTAGAAAAGGTAGCTAAGATCCGGGAAATCCTTAATTCGAGTTAAGATCACATGAAACACTGTATGAATCCTATATTCTTTACTTAAAGGAGACTAGAGTGGTAAATGTGTGTTATACAAGGCAGAATAACATTGAAATAGGGAAAGAAACACGTTCGGCAGCTTTGGAAAGCCTTATACTTCACTGAAATGTAGTACTACACTCTATAACACAGTTGAGAGGCAATGTTCTCGAGCTGCCTCAATTCATAGCAGTGTGTAGGAAGTTGTTTGATAAAGTGGGCAAAGCTTATACTTGGACCAGAAGCCAGAATATAGGAAACTACATGAAAACATGGATAATTCAGGGGAAATAACTGTAAACAGATGAGAACTTGTTTAGAACAGCTCAAAGAGATTCTCCAAGTCAGTTCTTAGTGTAGAAAAGGTAGCTAAGATACGGGAAAACCTTAATTCGAGTTAAGATCACATGAAACACTGTATGAATCCTATATTCTTTATTTAAAGGACTCTAGAGTGGTAAATGTGTGTTATACAAGTAAGAATACCATTGAAATAGAGAAAGAAACACGTTCAGCAGCTTTGGAAAGCCTTACAATTCACTGAAATGTAGTACTACACTCTATAACACAGTTGAGAGACAATGTTCCTGAGCTGCCTCAGTTCATAACAGTGTGTAGGAAGTTGTTTGATATAGTGGGCAAAGCTTATACTTGGACCAGAAGGCAGAATATAGGAAACTAGATTAAAACATGAATAATTAAGAGAATATGACTGTAAACAGTTGAGAACTCCTTTAGAACAGCTGAAAGAGTTTCTCCAAGTAAGTTCTTAGTGTATAAAAGGTAGCTAAGATCCAGGAAATGCTTAATTCGAGTTAAGATCACATGAAACACTGTATGAATCCTATATTCTTTACTTAAAGGACTCTAGAGTGGTAAATGTGTGTTATACAAGTCAGAATACCATTGAAATAGAGAAAGAAACACGTTAGGCAGCTTTTGAAAGCCTTGCACTTCACTCAAATGTAGTACTACACTCTATAACACAGTTGAGAGACAAAGTTCCCAAGCTGCGTCTGTTCATAACAGTGTGTAGGAAGTTGTTTGATGAAGTGGGCAAAGCTTATACTTGGAACAGACGGCAGAATATAGGAAACTACAAGAAAACATGGATAATTCACAGAAAATGACTGTAAACAGATGAGAACTCGTTTAGAACAGATGAAAGAGATTCTACAAGTCAGTTCTTAGTGTAGAAAAGGTAGCTAAGAGAAATCCTTAATTCGAGTGAAGATCACATGAAACACTGTATGAATCCTATATTCTTTACTTAAAGGACTCTAGAGTGGTAAATGTGTGTTATACAAGTCAGAATACCATTGAAATAGAGAAAGAAACACGTTCGGCAGCTTTGGAAAGCCTTACACTTCACTGAAATGTAGTACTACACTCTATAACACAGTTGAGAGACAATGTTCCTGAGCTGCCTCAGTTCATAACAGTGTGTGGGAAGTTGTTTGATAAAGTGGGCAAAGCTTATACTTGGACCAGAAGGCAGAATATAGGAAACTAGATGAAAACATGAATAATTCAGAGAATATGACTGTAAACAGTTGAGAACTCCTTTAGAACAGCTGAAAGAGTTTCTCCAAGTCAGTTCTTAGTGTATAAAAGGTAGCTAAGACAGGAAATGCTTAATTCGAGTTTAGATAACATGAAACACTGTATTAATCCTATATTCTTTACTTAAAGGACTCTAGAGTGGTAAATGTGTGTTTTACAAGTCAGAATACCATTGACATAGAGAAAGAAACACGTTCAGCAGCTTTGGAAGGCCTTACACTTCACTGAAATGTAGTACTACACTCTATAACACAGTTGAGAGACAATGTTCCCGAGCTGCCTCAGTTCATAACAGTGTGTAGGAAGTTGTTTGATAAAGTGGCAAAGCTTATACTTGGACCAGAAGGCAGAATATAGGAAACTACATGAAAACATGGATAATTCAGAGAAAATGACTGTAAACTGATGAGAACTCGTTTAGAACAGCTGAAAGAGATTCTCCAAGTCAGTTCTTAGTGTAGAAAAGGTAGCTAAGATAAGGGAAATCCTTAATTTGAGTTAAGATCACATGAAACACTGTTTGAATCCTATATTCTTTACTTAAAGGACTCTAGAGTGGTAAATGTGTGTTATAAAAGACAAAATAACATTGAAATTGAGAAAAAATGCAAGTTCTGCAGCTTTGGAAAGCCTTGAACTTCACTGAAATGTAGTACTACAGTCTATAACACAGTTGAGAGACAAAGTTCCCAAGCTGCCTCTGTTCATAACAGTGTGTTGGAAGTTGTTTGATGAAGTGGGCAAAGCTTATACTTGGAACAGATGGCAGAATATAGGAAACTACAAGAAAACATGGATAATTCACAGAAAATGACTGTAAACAGATGAGAACTCGTTTAGAACAGCTGAAAGAGATTCTCCAAGTCAGTTCTTAGTGAAGAAAAGGTAGCTAAGGGAAATCCTTAATTCGAGTTAAGATCACATGAAACACTGTATAAATCCTATATTCTTTACTTAAAGGAGACTAGAGTGGTAAATGTGTGTTATACAAGGCAGAATACCATTTAAATATAGACAGAAACACATTCGGCAGCTTTGGAAAGCCTTACACTTCACTGAAATGTAGTACTACACTCTATAACACAGTTGAGAGACAATGTTCCCGAGCTACCTCAGTTCATAACAGTGTGTAGGAAGTTGTTTGATGAAGTGGGCAAAGCTTATACTTGGACCAGAAGGCAGAATATAGGAAACTAGATGACAACATGAATAATTCAGAGAATATGACTGTAAACAGTTGAGAACTCCTTTAGAACAGCTGAAAGAGTTTCTCCAAGTCAGTTCTTAGTGTATAAAAGGTAGCTAAGATCCAGGAAATGCTTAATTCGAGTTTATATATCATGAAACACTGTATTAATCCTATATTCTTTACTTAAAGGACTCTAGAGTGGTAAATGTGTGTTTTACAAGTCAGAATACCATTGACATAGAGAAAGAAACACGTTCAGCAGCTTTGGAAGGCCTTACACTTCACTGAAATGTAGTACTACACTCTATAACACAGTTGAGAGACAAAGTTCCCAAGCTGCCTCTGTTCATAACAGTGTGTAGGAAGCTGTTTGATGAAGTGTGCAAAGCTTATACTTGGACCAGAAGGCAGAATATAGGAAACTACATGAAAACATGGATAATTCACTGAAAATGACTGTAAACAGATGAGAACTTGTTTAGAACAGCTGAAATTTATTCTACAAGTCAGTTCTTAGTGTAGAAAATGTAGCTAATACCCAGGAAATCCTTAATTCGAGTTAAGATCACATAAAACACTGTATGAATCCTATATTCTTTACTTAAAGGAGACTAGAGTGGTAAAAGTGTGTTATACAAGTCAGAATACCATTGAAATAGAGAAAGAAACACGTTCGGCAGCTTTGGAAAGCCTTACACTTCACCGAAATGTAGTACTACACTCTATAACACAGTTGAGAGACAAAGTTCCCAAGCTGCGTCTGTTCATAACAGTGTGTAGGAAGTTGTTTGATAAAGTGGGCAAAGCTTATACTTGGACCAGAAGGCAGAATATAGGAAACTACATGAAAACATGGATAATTCAGAGAAAATGACTGTAAACAGATGAGAACTTGTTTAGAACAGCTCAAAGGGATTCTCCAAGTCAGTTCTTAGTGTAGAAAAGGTAGCTAAGATCCGGGAAATCCTTAATTGGACTTAAGTTCACATGAAACACTGAATGAATCCTATATTCTTTACTTAAAGGAGACTAGAGTGGTAAATGTGTGTTATACAAGGCTGAATACCATTGAAATAGAGAAAGAAACACGTTCGGCAACTTTGGAAAGCCTTACACTTCACTGAAACTTAGTACTACAATCTATAACACAGTTGAGAGACAATGTTCCCGAGCTGCCTCAGTTCATAACAGTGTGTAGGAAGTTGTTTGATAAAGTGGGCATAGCTTATACTTGGACCTGAAGGCAAAATATAGGAAACTACATGAAAACTTGGAAAATTCAGAGAAAATGACTGTAAACAGATGAGAACTGGTTTAAAACAGCTGAAAGAGATTCTCGAAGTCAGTTCTTAGTGTAGAAAAGGTAGCTAAGATAAGGGAAATCCCTAATTCGAGTTCAGATCAAATGAAACACCGTATGAATCCTATATTCTTTACTTAAAGGGCTCTAGAGTGGTAAATGTGTGTTATACAAGGAAGAATACCATAGAAATAGAGAAAGAAACACGTTCGGCAGATTTGAAAAGCCTTACAATTCACTGAAATGTAGTACTACACTCTATACGACAGTTGAGAGACAAAGTTCCCAAGCTGTCTCAGTTCATAACAGTGTGTAGGAAGTTGTTTGATAAAGTGGGCAAAGCTTATAGTTGGACCAGAAGTCAGAATATAGGAAACTACATGAAAACATGGATAATTCAGAGAAAATGACTGTAAACAGATGAGAACTTGTTTAGAGCAGCTCAAAGAGATTCTCCAAGTCAGTTCTTAGTGTAGATAAGGTAGCTAAGATCCGGAAAACCCTTAATTTGAGTTAAGATCACATGAAACACTGTATGAATCCTATATTCTTTACTTAAAGGAGACTAGAGTGGTAAATGTGTGTTATACAAGGCAGAATACCATTGAAGTAGAGAAACATGTTCGGCAGATTTGGAAAGCCTTACACTTCACTGAAATGTAGTACTACACTCTATAACACAGTTGAGAGACAATGTTCTCGAGCTGCCTCAGTTCATAACAGTGTGTAGGAAGTTGTTTGTTAAAGTGGACAAAGCTTATACTTGGACCAGAAGGCAGAATATAGGAAACTACATGAAAACATGGATAATTCAGAGAAAATGACTGTAAAGAGATCAGAACTTGTTTAGAGCAGCTCAAAGAGATTCTCCAAGTCAGTTCTTAGTGTAGATAAGGTAGCTAAGATCCGGAAAACCCTTAATTTGAGTTAAGATCACATGAAACACTGTATGAATCCTATATTCTTTACTTAAAGGAGACTAGAGTGGTAAATGTGTGTTACACAAGGCAGAATACCATTGAAGTAGAGAAAGAAACACGTTCGGCAGCTTTGGAAAGCCTTACACTTCACTGAAATGTAGTACTACACTCTATAACACAGTTGAGAGACAATGTTCCCGAGCTGCCTCAGTTTATAACAGCGTGTAGGAAGTTGTTTGATAAAGTGGGCAAAGCTTATACTTGGACCAGAAGGCAGAATATAGGAAACTACATGAAAACATGGATAATTCAGAGAAAATGACTGTAAACAGATGAGAACTTGTTTAGAACAGCTCAAAGAGATTCTCCAAGTCAGTTCTTGGTGTAGAAAAGGTAGCTAAGATCCGGGAAATCCTTAATTCGAGTTAAGATCACATGAAACAGTGTATGAATCCTAAAATCTTTACTTAAAGGAGACTAGAGTGGTAAAAGTGTGTTATACAAGTCAGAATACCATTGAAGTAGAGAAAGAAACACGTTCGGCAGCTTTGGAAAGCCTTACACTTCACTGAAATGTAGTACTACACTCTATAAAACAGTTGAGAGACAATGTTCCCGAGCTGCCTCAGTTCATAACAGTGTGTAGGGAGTTGTTTGATAAAGTGGGCAAAGCTTATACTTGGACCAGAAGGCAGAATATAGGAAACTACATGAAAACATGGATAATTCAGAGAAAATGACTGTAAAGAGATGAGAACTGGTTTAGGACAGTTCAAAGAGATTCTCCAAGTCAGTTCTTAGTGTAGAAAAGGTAGCTAAGATCCGGGAAATCCTTAATTCGAGTTAAGATCACATGAAACAGTGTATGAATCCTATATTCTTTACTTAAAGGAGAATAGAGTGGTAAAAGTGTGTTATACAAAGCAGAATACCATTGAAATAGTGAAAGAAACACGTTCGGTATCTTTGAAAAGCCTTACACTTCACTGAAATGTAGTACTACACTCTATAACACAGTTGAGAGACAATGTTCCCGAGCTGCCTCAGTTCATAGCAGGGTGTAGGAAGTTGTTTGATAAAGTGGGCAAAGCTTATACTTGGACCAGACGGCAGAATATAGGAAACTACATGAAAACATGGATAATTCAGAAAAAATGACTGTAAACAGATGAGAACTTGTTTAGAGCAGCTCAAAGAGATTCTCCAAGTCAGTTCTTAGTGTAGATAAGGTAGCTAAGATCCAGAAAACCCTTAATTTGAGTTAAGATCTCATGAAACACTGTATGAATCCTATATTCTTTACTTAAAGGAGACTAGAGTGGTAAATGTGTGTTATACAAGGCAGAATACCATTGAAGTAGAGAAAGAAACACGTTGGGCAGCTTTGGAAAGCCTTACACTTCACTGAAATGTAGTACTACACTCTATAACACAGTTGAGAGACAATGTTCCCGAGCTGCCTCAGTTCATAACAGCGTGTAGGAAGTTGTTTGATAAAGTGGGCAAAGCTTATACTTGGACCAGAAGGCAGAAAATAGGAAACTACATGAAAACATGGATAATTCAGAGAAAATGACTGTAAACTGATGAGAACTTGTTTAGAACAGCTCAAAGAGATTCTCCAAGTCAGTTCTTGGTGTAGAAAAGGTAGCTAAGATCCGGGAAATCCTTAATTCGAGTTAAGATCACATGAAACAGTGTATGAATCCTAAATTCTTTACTTAAAGGAGACTAGAGTGGTAAAAGTGTGTTATACAAGGCAGAATACCATTGAAGTAGAGAAAGAAACACGTTCGGCAGCTTTGGAAAGCCTTACACTTCACCGAAATGTAGTACTACACTCTATAACACAGTTGAGAGACAATGTTCCCGAGCTGCCTCAGTTCATAACAGCGTGTAGGAAGTTGTTTGATAAAGTGGGCAAAGCTTATACTTGGACCAGAAGGCAGAATATAGGAAACTACATGAAAACATGGATAATTCAGAGAAAATGACTGTAAAGAGATGAGAACTGGTTTAGAACAGCTCAAAGAGATTCTCCAATTCAGTTCTTAGTGTAGAAAAGGTAGCTAAGATCCGGGAAATCCTTAATTCGAGTTAAGATCACATGAAACAGTGTATGAATCCTATATTCTTTACTTAAAGGAGAATAGAGTGGTAAAAGTGTGTTATACAAAGCAGAATACCATTGAAATAGTGAAAGAAACACGTTCGGTATCTTTGAAAAGCCTTACACTTCACTGAAATGTAGTACTACACTCTATAACACAGTTGAGAGACAATGTTCCCGAGCTGCCTCAGTTCATAACAGGGTGTAGGAAGTTGTTTGATAAAGTGGGCAAAGCTTATACTTGGACCAGACGGCAGAATATAGGAAACTACATGAAAACATGGATAATTCAGAGAAAATGACTGTAAACAGATGAGAACTTGTTTAGAGCAGCTCAAAGAGATTCTCCAAGTCAGTTCTTATTGTAGATAAGGTAGCTAAGATCCAGAAAACCCTTAATTTGAGTTAAGATCACATGAAACACTGTATGAATCCTATATTATTTACTTGAAGGAGACTAGAGTGGTAAATGTGTGTTATACAAGGCAGAATACCATTGAAGTAGAGAAAGAAACACGTTCGGCAGCTTTGGAAAGCCTTACACTTCACTGAAATGTAGTACTACACTCTATAAAACAGTTGAGAGACAATGTTCCCGAGCTGCCTCAGTTCATAACAGCGTGTAGGAAGTTGTTTGATAAAGTGGGCAAAGCTTATACTTGGACCAGAAGGCAGAATATAGGAAACTACATGAAAACATGGATAATTCAGAGAAAATGACTGTAAACCGATGAGAACTTGTTTAGAACAGCTCAAAGAGATTCTCCATGTCAGTTCTTGGTGTAGAAAAGGTAGCTAAGATCCGGGAAATCCTTAATTCGAGTTAAGATCACATGAAACAGTGTATGAATCCTAAATTCTTTACTTAAAGGAGACTAGAGTGGTAAAAGTGTGTTATACAAGTCAGAATACCATTGAAGTAGAGAAAGAAACACGTTCGGCAGCTTTGGAAAGCCTTACACTTCACTGAAAAGTAGTACTACACTCTATAACACAGTTGAGAGACAATGTTCCCGAGCTGCCTCAGTTCATAACAGCGTGTAGGAAGTTGTTTGATAAAGTGGGCAAAGCTTATACTTGGACCAGAAGGCAGAATATAGGAAACTACATGAAAACATGGATAATTCAGAGAAAATGACTGTAAAGAGATGAGAACTGGTTTAGAAGAGCTCAAAGAGATTCTCCAACTCAGTTCTTAGTGTAGAAAAGGTAGCTAAGATCCGGGAAATCCTTAATTCGAGTTAAGATCACATGAAACAGTGTATGAATCCTATATTCTTTACTTAAAGGAGAATAGAGTGGTAAAAGTGTGTTATACAAGGCAGAATACTATTGAAGTATGAAAGAAACACGTTCGGCAGCTTTGGAAAGCCTTACACTTCACTGAAATGTAGTACTACACTCTATAACACAGTTGAGAGACAATGTTCCCGAGCTGCCTCAGTTCATAACAGCGTGTAGGAAGTTGTTTGATAAAGTGGGCAAAGCTTATACTTGGACCAGAAGGCAGAATATAGGAAACTACATGAAAACATGGATAATTCAGAGAAAATGACTGTAAACAGATGAGAACTTGTTTAGAATAGCTCAAAGAGATTCTCCAAGTCAGTTCTTGGTGTAGAAAAGGTAGCTAAGATCCGGGAAATCCTTAATTCGAGTTAAGATCACATGAAACAGTGTATGAATCCTAAATTCTTTACTTAAAGGAGACTAGAGTGGTAAAAGTGTGTTATACAAGTCAGAATACCATTGAAGTAGAGAAAGAAACACGTTCGGCAGCTTTGGAAAGCCTTACACTTCACTGAAATGTAGTACCACACTCTATAACACAGTTGAGAGACAATGTTCTTGGGCTGCCTCAGTTCATAACAGTGTGTAGGAAGTTGTTTGATAAAGTGGGCAAAGCTTATACTTGGACCAGAAGGCAGAATATAGGAAACTATAGGAAAACATCAATAATTCAGAGAAAATGACTGTAAGCAGATGAGAACTCTTTTAGAACACCTGAGAGAGATTCTCCAAGTCAGTTCTTAGTGTAGATAAGGTAGCTAAGATCCGGAAAACCCTTAATTTGAGTTAAGATCACATGAAACATTGTATGAATCCTATATTCTTTACTTAAAGGAGACTAGAGTGGTAAATGTGTGTTATACAAGGCAGAATACCATTGAAGTAGAGAAAGAAACACGTTCGGCAGCTTTGGAAAGCCTTACACTTCACTGAAATGTAGTACTACACTCTATAACACAGTTGAGAGACAATGTTCCCGAGCTGCCTCAGTTCATAACAGTGTGTAGGAAGTTGTTTGATAAAGTGGGCAAAGCTTATACTTGGACCAGAAGGCAGAATATAGGAAACTACATGAAAACATGGATAATTCAGAGAAAATGACTGTAAAGAGATGAGAACTGGTTTAGAAGAGCTCAAAGAGATTCTCCAACTCAGTTCTTAGTGTAGAAAAGGTAGCTAAGATCCGGGAAATCCTTAATTTGAGTTAAGATCACATGAAACAGTGTATGAATCCTATATTCTTTACTTAAAGGAGAATAGAGTGGTAAAAGTGTGTTATACAAGGCAGAATACCATTGAAGTAGAGAAAGAAACACGTTCGGCAGCTTTGGAAAGCCTTACACTTCACTGAAATGTAGTACTACACTCTATAACACAGTTGAGAGACAATGTTCCCGAGCTGCCTCAGTTCATAACAGCGTGTAGGAAGTTGTTTGATAAAGTGGGCAAAGCTTATACTTGGACCAGAAGGCAGAATATAGGAAACTACATGAAAACATGGATAATTCAGAGAAAATGACTGTAAACAGATGAGAACTTGTTTAGAGCAGCTCAAAGAGATTCTCCAAGTCAGTTCTTGGTGTAGAAAAGGTAGCTAAGATCCGGGAAATCCTTAATTCGAGTTAAGATCACATGAAACAGTGTATGAATCCTAAATTCTTTACTTAAAGGAGACTAGAGTGGTAAAAGTGTGTTATACAAGGCAGAATACCATTGAAGTAGAGAAAGAAACACGTTCGGCAGCTTTGGAAAGCCTTACACTTCACTGAAATGTAGTACTACACTCTATAACACAGTTGAGAGACAATGTTCTTGGGCTGCCTCAGTTCATAACAGTGTGTAGGAAGTTGTTTGATAAAGTGGGCAAAGCTTATACTTGGACCAGAAGGCAGAATATAGGAAACTATAGGAAAACATCAATAATTCAGAGAAAATGACTGTATGCAGATGAGAACTCTTTTAGAACACCTGAGAGAGATTCTCCAAGTCAGTTCTTAGTGTAGATAAGGTAGCTAAGATCCGGAAAACACTTAATTTGAGTTAAGATCACATGAAACACTGTATGAATCCTATATTCTTTACTTAAAGGAGACTAGAGTGGTAAATGTGTGTTATACAAGGCAGAATACCATTGAAGTAGAGAAAGAAACACGTTCGGCAGCTTTGGAAAGCCTTACACTTCACTGAAATGTAGTACTACACTCTATAACACAGTTGAGAGACAATGTTCTTGGGCTGCCTCAGTTCATAACAGTGTGTAGGAAGTTGTTTGATAAAGTGGGCCAAGCTTATACTTGGACCAGAAGGCAGAATATCGGAAACTATAGGAAAACATCAATAATTCAGAGAAAATAACTGTATGCAGATGAGAACTCTTTTAGAACACCTGAGAGAGATTCTCCAAGTCAGTTCTTAGTGTAGATAAGGTAGCTAAGATCCGGAAAAGCCTTAATTTGAGTTAAGATCACATGAAACACTGTATGAATCCTATATTCTTTACTTAAAGGAGACTAGAGTGGTAAATGTGTGTTATACAAGGCAGAATACCATTGAAGTAGAGAAAGAAACACGTTCGGCAGCTTTGGAAAGCCTTACACTTCACTGAAATGTAGTACTACACTCTATAACACAGTTGAGAGACAATGTTCTTGGGCTGCCTCAGTTCATAACAGTGTGTAGGAAGTTGTTTGATAAAGTGGGCCAAGCTTATACTTGGACCAGAAGGCAGAATATCGGAAACTATAGGAAAACATCAATAATTCAGAGAAAATAACTGTATGCAGATGAGAACTCTTTTAGAACACCTGAGAGAGATTCTCCAAGTCAGTTCTTAGTGTAGATAAGGTAGCTAAGATCCGGAAAAGCCTTAATTTGAGTTAAGATCACATGAAACACTGTATGAATCCTATATTCTTTACTTAAAGGAGACTAGAGTGGTAAATGTGTGTTATACAAGGCAGAATACCATTGAAGTAGAGAAAGAAACACGTTCGGCAGCTTTGGAAAGCCTTACACTTCACTGAAATGTAGTACTACACTCTATAACACAGTTGAGAGACAATGTTCCCGAGCTGCCTCAGTTCATAGCAGCGTGTAGGAAGTTGTTTGATAAAGTGGGCAAAGCTTATACTTGGACCAGAAGGCAGAATATAGGAAACTACATGAAAACATGGATAATTCAGAGAAAATGACTGTAAAGAGATGAGAACTGGTTTAGAACAGCTCAAAGAGATTCTCCAAGTCAGTTCTTAGTGTAGAAAAGGTAGCTAAGATCCGGGAAATCCTTAATTCGAGTTAAGATCACATGAAACAGTGTATGAATCCTATATTCTTTACTTAAAGGAGAATAGAGTGGTAAAAGTGTTTTATACAAAGCAGAATACCATTGAAATAGTGAAAGAAACACGTTCGGTATCTTTGAAAAGCCTTACACTTCACTGAAATGTAGTACTACACTCTATAACACAGTTGAGAGACAATGTTCCCGAGCTGCCTCAGTTCATAACAGGGTGTAGGAAGTTGTTTGATAAAGTGGGCAAAGCTTATACTAGGACAAGACGGCAGAATATAGGAAACTACATGAAAACATGGATAATTCAGAGAAAATGACTGTAAACAGATGAGAACTTGTTTAGAGCAGCTCAAAGAGATTCTCCAAGGCAGTTCTTAGTGTAGATAAGGTAGCTAAGATCCGGAAAACCCTTAATTTGAGTTAAGATCACATGAAACACTGTATGAATCCTATATTCTTTACTTAAAGGAGAATAGAGTGGTAAAAGTGTGTTATACAAGGCAGAATACCATTGAAGTAGAGAAAGAAACATGTTCGGCAGCTTTGGAAAGCCTTACACTTCACTGAAATGTAGTACCACACTCTATAACACAGTTGAGAGACAATGTTCTTGGGCTGCCTCAGTTCATAACAGTGTGTAGGAAGTTGTTTGATAAAGTGGGCAAAGCTTATACTTGGACCAGAAGGCAGAATATAGGAAACTATAGGAAAACATCAATAATTCAGAGAAAATGACTATAAGCAGATGAGAACTCTTTTAGAACACCTGAGAGAGATTCTCCAAGTCAGTTCTTAGTGTAGATAAGGTAGCTAAGATCCGGAAAACCCTTAATTTGAGTTAAGATCACATGAAACACTGTATGAATCCTATATTCTTTACTTAAAGGAGACTAGAGTGGTAAATGTGTGTTATACAAGGCAGAATACCATTGAAGTAGAGAAAGAAACACGTTCGGCAGCTTTGGAAAGCCTTACACTTCACTGAAATGTAGTACTACACTCTATAACACAGTTGAGAGACAATGTTCCCGAGCTGCCTCAGTTCATAACAGCGTGTAGGAAGTTGTTTGATAAAGTGGGCAAAGCTTATACTTGGACCAGAAGGCAGAATATAGGAAACTACATGAAAACATGGATAATTCAGAGAAAATGACTGTAAACCGATGAGAACTTGTTTAGAACAGCTCAAAGAGATTCTCCATGTCAGTTCTTGGTGTAGAAAAGGTAGCTAAGATCCGGGAAATCCTTAATTCGAGTTAAGATCACATGAAACAGTGTATGAATCCTAAATTCTTTACTTAAAGGAGACTAGAGTGGTAAAAGTGTGTTATACAAGTCAGAATACCATTGAAGTAGAGAAAGAAACACGTTCGGCAGCTTTGGAAAGCCTTACACTTCACTGAAAAGTAGTACTACACTCTATAACACAGTTGAGAGACAATGTTCCCGAGCTGCCTCAGTTCATAACAGCGTGTAGGAAGTTGTTTGATAAAGTGGGCAAAGCTTATACTTGGACCAGAAGGCAGAATATAGGAAACTACATGAAAACATGGATAATTCAGAGAAAATGACTGTAAAGAGATGAGAACTGGTTTAGAAGAGCTCAAAGAGATTCTCCAACTCAGTTCTTAGTGTAGAAAAGGTAGCTAAGATCCGGGAAATCCTTAATTCGAGTTAAGATCACATGAAACAGTGTATGAATCCTATATTCTTTACTTAAAGGAGAATAGAGTGGTAAAAGTGTGTTATACAAGGCAGAATACCATTGAAGTAGAGAAAGAAATACGTTCAGCAGCTTTGGAAAGCCTTACACTTCACTGAAATGTAGTACTACACTCTATAACACAGTTGAGAGACAATGTTCCCGAGCTGCCTCAGTTCATAACAGCGTGTAGGAAGTTGTTTGATAAAGTGGGCAAAGCTTATACTTGGACCAGAAGGCAGAATATAGGAAACTACATGAAAACATGGATAATTCAGAGAAAATGACTGTAAACAGATGAGAACTTGTTTAGAGCAGCTCAAAGAGATTCTCCAAGTCAGTTCTTGGTGTAGAAAAGGTAGCTAAGATCCGGGAAATCCTTAATTCGAGTTAAGATCACATGAAACAGTGTATGAATCCTAAATTCTTTACTTAAAGGAGACTAGAGTGGTAAAAGTGTGTTATACAAGGCAGAATACCATTGAAGTAGAGAAAGAAACACGTTCGGCAGCTTTGGAAAGCCTTACACTTCACTGAAATGTAGTACTACACTCTATAACACAGTAGAGAGACAATGTTCTTGGGCTGCCTCAGTTCATAACAGTGTGTAGGAAGTTGTTTGATAAAGTGGGCAAAGCTTATACTTGGACCAGAAGGCAGAATATAGGAAACTATAGGAAAACATCAATAATTCAGAGAAAATGACTGTATGCAGATGAGAACTCTTTTAGAACACCTGAGAGAGATTCTCCAAGTCAGTTCTTAGTGTAGATAAGGTAGCTAAGATCCGGAAAACCCTTAATTTGAGTTAAGATCACATGAAACACTGTATGAATCCTATATTCTTTACTTAAAGGAGACTAGAGTGGTAAATGTGTGTTATACAAGGCAGAATACCATTGAAGTAGAGAAAGAAAAACGTTCGGCAGCTTTGGAAAGCCTTACACTTCACTGAAATGTAGTACTACACTCTATAAAACAGTTGAGAGACAATGTTCCCGAGCTGCCTCAGTTCATAACAGCGTGTAGGAAGTTGTTTGATAAAGTGGGCAAAGCTTATACTTGGACCAGAAGGCAGAATATAGGAACCAAATGAAAACATGGATAATTCAGAGAAAATGACTGTAAACCGATGAGAACTTGTTTAGAACAGCTCAAAGAGATTCTCCATGTCAGTTCTTGGTGTAGAAAAGGTAGCTAAGATCCGGGAAATCCTTAATTCGAGTTAAGATCACATGAAACAGTGTATGAATCCTAAATTCTTTACTTAAAGGAGACTAGAGTGGTAAAAGTGTGTTATACAAGTCAGAATACCATTGAAGTAGAGAAAGAAACACGTTCGGCAGCTTTGGAAAGCCTTACACTTCACTGAAAAGTAGTACTACACTCTATAACACAGTTGAGAGACAATGTTCCCGAGCTGCCTCAGTTCATAACAGCGTGTAGGAAGTTGTTTGATAAAGTGGGCAAAGCTTATACTTGGACCAGAAGGCAGAATATAGGAAACTACATGAAAACATGGATAATTCAGAGAAAATGACTGTAAAGAGATGAGAACTGGTTTAGAAGAGCTCAAAGAGATTCTCCAACTCAGTTCTTAGTGTAGAAAAGGTAGCTAAGATCCGGGAAATCCTTAATTCGAGTTAAGATCACATGAAACAGTGTATGAATCCTATATTCTTTACTTAAAGGAGAATAGAGTGGTAAAAGTGTGTTATACAAGGCAGAATACCATTGAAGTAGAGAAAGAAATACGTTCAGCAGCTTTGGAAAGCCTTACACTTCACTGAAATGTAGTACTACACTCTATAACACAGTTGAGAGACAATGTTCCCGAGCTGCCTCAGTTCATAACAGCGTGTAGGAAGTTGTTTGATAAAGTGGGCAAAGCTTATACTTGGACCAGAAGGCAGAATATAGGAAACTACATGAAAACATGGATAATTCAGAGAAAATGACTGTAAACAGATGAGAACTTGTTTAGAGCAGCTCAAAGAGATTCTCCAAGTCAGTTCTTGGTGTAGAAAAGGTAGCTAAGATCCGGGAAATCCTTAATTCGAGTTAAGATCACATGAAACAGTGTATGAATCCTAAATTCTTTACTTAAAGGAGACTAGAGTGGTAAAAGTGTGTTATACAAGGCAGAATACCATTGAAGTAGAGAAAGAAACACGTTCGGCAGCTTTGGAAAGCCTTACACTTCACTGAAATGTAGTACTACACTCTATAACACAGTAGAGAGACAATGTTCTTGGGCTGCCTCAGTTCATAACAGTGTGTAGGAAGTTGTTTGATAAAGTGGGCAAAGCTTATACTTGGACCAGAAGGCAGAATATAGGAAACTATAGGAAAACATCAATAATTCAGAGAAAATGACTGTATGCAGATGAGAACTCTTTTAGAACACCTGAGAGAGATTCTCCAAGTCAGTTCTTAGTGTAGATAAGGTAGCTAAGATCCGGAAAACCCTTAATTTGAGTTAAGATCACATGAAACACGGTATGAATCCTATATTCTTTACTTAAAGGAGACTAGAGTGGTAAATGTGTGTTATACAAGGCAGAATACCATTGAAGTAGAGAAAGAAACACGTTCGGCAGCTTTGGAAAGCCTTACACTTCACTGAAATGTAGTACTACACTCTATAACACAGTTGAGAGACAATGTTCTTGGGCTGCCTCAGTTCATAACAGTGTGTAGGAAGTTGTTTGATAAAGTGGGCAAAGCTTATACTTGGACCAGAAGGCAGAATATAGGAAACTATAGGAAAACATCAATAATTCAGAGAAAATGACTGTATGCAGATGAGAACTCTTTTAGAACACCTGAGAGAGATTCTCCAAGTCAGTTCTTAGTGTAGATAAGGTAGCTAAGATCCGGAAAACCCTTAATTTGAGTTAAGATCACATGAAACACTGTATGAATCCTATATTCTTTACTTAAAGGAGACTAGTGTCGTAAATGTGTGTTATACAAGGCAGAATACCATTGAAGTAGAGAAAGAAACACGTTCGGCAGCTTTGGAAAGCCTTACACTTCACTGAAATGTAGTACCACACTCTATAACACAGTTGAGAGACAATGTTCTTGGGCTGCCTCAGTTCATAACAGTGTGTAGGAAGTTGTTTGATAAAGTGGGCAAAGCTTATACTTGGACCAGAAGGCAGAATATAGGAAACTATAGGAAAACATCAATAATTCAGAGAAAATGACTATAAGCAGATGAGAACTCTTTTAGAACACCTGAGAGAGATTCTCCAAGTCAGTTCTTAGTGTAGATAAGGTAGCTAAGATACGGAAAACCCTTAATTTGAGTTAAGATCACATGAAACACTGTATGAATCCTATATTCTTTACTTAAAGGAGACTAGAGTGGTAAATGTGTGTTATACAAGGCAGAATACCATTGAAGTAGAGAAAGAAAAACGTTCGGCAGCTTTGGAAAGCCTTACACTTCACTGAAATGTAGTACTACACTCTATAAAACAGTTGAGAGACAATGTTCCCGAGCTGCCTCAGTTCATAACAGCGTGTAGGAAGTTGTTTGATAAAGTGGGCAAAGCTTATACTTGGACCAGAAGGCAGAATATAGGAAACTACATGAAAACATGGATAATTCAGAGAAAATGACTGTAAACCGATGAGAACTTGTTTAGAACAGCTCAAAGAGATTCTCCATGTCAGTTCTTGGTGTAGAAAAGGTAGCTAAGATCCGGGAAATCCTTAATTCGAGTTAAGATCACATGAAACAGTGTATGAATCCTAAATTCTTTACTTAAAGGAGACTAGAGTGGTAAAAGTGTGTTATACAAGTCAGAATACCATTGAAGTAGAGAAAGAAACACGTTCGGCAGCTTTGGAAAGCCTTACACTTCACTGAAAAGTAGTACTACACTCTATAACACAGTTGAGAGACAATGTTCCCGAGCTGCCTCAGTTCATAACAGCGTGTAGGAAGTTGTTTGATAAAGTGGGCAAAGCTTATACTTGGACCAGAAGGCAGAATATAGGAAACTACATGAAAACATGGATAATTCAGAGAAAATGACTGTAAAGAGATGAGAACTGGTTTAGAAGAGCTCAAAGAGATTCTCCAACTCAGTTCTTAGTGTAGAAAAGGTAGCTAAGATCCGGGAAATCCTTAATTCGAGTTAAGATCACATGAAACAGTGTATGAATCCTATATTCTTTACTTAAAGGAGAATAGAGTGGTAAAAGTGTGTTATACAAGGCAGAATACCATTGAAGTAGAGAAAGAAACACGTTCGGCAGCTTTGGAAAGCCTTACACTTCACTGAAATGTAGTACTACACTCTATAACACAGTTGAGAGACAATGTTCCCGAGCTGCCTCAGTTCATAACAGCGTGTAGGAAGTTGTTTGATAAAGTGGGCAAAGCTTATACTTGGACCAGAAGTCAGAATATAGGAAACTACATGAAAACATGGATAATTCAGAGAAAATGACAGTAAACAGAGGAGAACTCGTTTAGAACAGTTGTAAGAGATTTTCCAAGTCAGTTCTCAGTGTAAAAAAAGTAGCTAAGATAAGGAAAATCCTTAATTCGAGTTAAGATCACATAAAACACTGTATGAATCCTATATTCTTTACCTAAAGAACTCTAGAGTGGTAAATGTGTGTTATACAAGTCAGAATACCATTGAAATAGAGAAAGAAACACGTTCGTCAGCTTTGGAAAGCCTAACACTTCACTGAAATGTAGTACTACACTCTATAACACAGTTGAGAGACAATGTTCTTGGGCTGCCTCAGTTCATAACAGTGTGTAGGAAGTTGTTTGATAAAGTGGGCAAAGCTTATACTTGGACCAGAAGGCAGAATATAGGAAACTATAGGAAAACATCAATAATTCAGAGAAAATGACTGTATGCAGATGAGAACTCTTTTAGAACACCTGAGAGAGATTCTCCAAGTCAGTTCTTAGTGTAGAAAAGGTAGCTAAGATCCGGGAAATCCTTAATTCGAGTTAAGATCACATGAAACAGTGTATGAATCCTATATTCTTTACTTAAAGGAGAATAGAGTGGTAAAAGTGTGTTATACAAAGCAGAATACCATTGAAATAGTGAAAGAAACACGTTCGGTATCTTTGAAAAGCCTTACACTTCACTGAAATGTAGTACTACACTCTATAACACAGTTGAGAGACAATGTTCCCGAGCTGCCTCAGTTCATAACAGGGTGTAGGAAGTTGTTTGATAAAGTGGGCAAAGCTTATACTTGGACCAGACGGCAGAATATAGGAAACTACATGAAAACATGGATAATTCAGAGAAAATGACTGTAAACAGATGAGAACTTGTTTAGAGCAGCTCAAAGAGATTCTCCAAGTCAGTTCTTAGTGTAGATAAGGTAGCTAAGATCCAGAAAACCCTTAATTTGAGTTAAGATCACATGAAACACTGTATGAATCCTATATTCTTTACTTAAAGGAGACTAGAGTGGTAAATGTGTGTTATACAAGGCAGAATACCATTGAAATAGTGAAAGAAACACGTTCCGTATCTTTGGAAAGCCTTACACTTCACTGAAATGTAGTACTACACTCTATATCACAGTTGAGAGACAATGTTCCCGAGCTGCCTCAGTTCATAACAGTGTGTAGGAACTTGTTTGATAAAGTGGGCAAAGCTTATACTTGCACCAGAAGGCAGAATATAGGAAACTACATGCAAACATGGATAATTCAGAGAAAATGACTGTAAACAGATGAGAACTTGTTTAGAACAGCTCAAAGAGATTCTCCAAGTCAGTTCTTAGTGTAGAAAAGGTAGCTAAGATCCGGGAAATCCTTAATTTGAGTTAAGATAACATGAAACAGTGTTTGAATCCTATATTCTTTACTTACAGGAGACTAGAGTGGTAAAAGTGTGTTATACAAGGCAGAATACCATTGAAATAGAGAAAGTAACACGTTTGGCAGCTTTGGAAAGCCTTACACTTCACTGAAATGTAGTACTACACTCTATAACACAGTTGAGAGACAATGTTCCCGAGCTGCCTCAGTTCATAACAGTGTGTAGGAACTTGTTTGATAAAGTGGGCAAAGCTTATACTTGGACCAGAAGGCAGAATATAGGAACCAAATGAAAACATGGATAATTCAGAGAAAATGACTGTAAACAGATGAGAACTTGTTTAGAACAGCTCAAAGAGATTCTCCAAGTCAGTTCTTAGTGTAGAAAAGGTAGCTAAGATCCGGGAAATCCTTAATTCGAGTTAAGATCACATGAAACAGTGTATGAATCCTATATTCTTTACTTAAAGGAGAATAGAGTGGTAAAAGTGTGTTATACAAGGCAGAATACCATTGAAATAGTGAAAGAAACACGTTCCGTATCTTTGGAAAGCCTTACACTTCACTGAAATGTAGTACTACACTCTATATCACAGTTGAGAGACAATGTTCCCGAGATGCCTCAGTTCATAACAGTGTGTAGGAACTTGTTTGATAAAGTGGGCAAAGCTTATACTTGGACCAGAAGGCAGAATATAGGAAACTACATGAAAACATAGATAATTCAGAGAAAATGACTGTAAACAGATGAGAACTTGTTTAGAACAGCTCAAAGAGATTCTCCAAGTCAGTTCTTAGTGTAGAAAAGGTAGCTAAGATCCGGTAAATCCTTAATTCGAGTTAAGATCACATGAAACAGTGTATGAATCCTATATTCTTTACTTAAAGGAGACTAGAGTGGTAAATGTGTGTTATACAAGAAAGAATACCATTGAAATATAGAAGGAAACACGTTTGGCAGCTTTGGAAAGCCTTACACTTCACTGAAATGTAGTACTACACTCTATAACACAGTTGAGAGACAATGTTCCCGAGCTGCCTCAGTTCATAACAATGTGTAGGAAGTTGTTTGATAAAGTGGGCAAAGCTTATACTTGGACCAGAAGGCAGAATATAGGAAACTACATGAAAACATGAATAATTCAGAGAAAATGACTGTAAACAGATGAGAACTTGTTTAGAACAGCTCAAAGAGATTCTCCAAGTCAGTTCTTAGTGTAGAAAAGGTAGCTAAGATCCGGTAAATCCTTAATTCGAGTTAAGATCACATGAAACAGTGTATGAATCCTATATTCTTTACTTAAAGGAGACTAGAGTGGTAAATGTGTGTTATACAAGGCAGAATACCATTGAAGTAGAGAAAGAAACACGTTCAGCAGCTTTGGAAAGCCTTACACTTCACTGAAATGTAGTACTACACTCTATAACACAGTTGAGAGACAATGTTCCCGAGCTGCCTCAGTTCATAACAGTGTGTAGGAACTTGTTTGATAAAGTGGGCAAAGCTTATACTTGGACCAGAAGGCAGAATATAGGAAACTACATGAAAACATGGATAATTCAGAGAAAATGACTGTAAACAGATGAGAACTTGTTTAGAACAGCTCAAAGAGATTCTCCAAGTCAGTTCTTAGTGTAGAAAAGGTAGCTAAGATCCGGTAAATCCTTAATTCGAGTTAAGATCACATGAAACAGTGTATGAATCCTATATTCTTTACTTAAAGGAGACTAGAGTGGTAAATGTGTGTTATACAAGGCAGAATACCATTGAAGTAGAGAAAGAAACACGTTCAGCAGCTTTGGAAAGCCTTACACTTCACTGAAATGTAGTACTACACTCTATAACACAGTTGAGAGACAATGTTCCCGAGCTGCCTCAGTTCATAACAGTGTGTAGGAAGTTGTTTGATAAAGTGGGCAAAGCTTATACTTGGACCAGAAGGCAGAATATAGGAAACTACATGAAAACATGGATAATTCAGAGAAAATGACTGTAAACAGATGAGAACTTGTTTAGAACAGCTCAAAGAGATTCTCCAAGTCAGTTCTTAGTGTAGAAAAGGTAGCTAAGATCCGGGAAATCCTTAATTTGAGTTAAGATCACAGGAAACAGTGTTTGAATCATATATTCTTAACTTAAAGGAGACTAGAGTGGTAAAAGTGTGTTATACAAGGCAGAATACCATTGAAATAGAGAAGGAAACACTTTCGGCAGCTTTGGAAAGCCTTACACTTCACTGAAATGTAGTACTACACTCTATAACACAGTTGATAGACAATGTTCCCGAGCTGCCTCAGTTCATAACAGTGTGTAGGAACTTGTTTGATAAAGTGGGCAAAGCTTATACTTGGACCAGAAGGCAGAATATAGGAAACTACATGAAAACATGGATAATTCAGAGAAAATGACTGTAAACAGATGAGAACTTGTTTAGAACAGCTCAAAGAGATTCTCCAAGTCAGTTCTTAGTGTAGAAAAGGTAGCTAAGATCCGGGAAATCCTTAATTCGAGTTTCGATCACATGAAACACTGAATGAATCCTATATTCTTTACTTAAAGGAGACTAGAGTGGTAAATGTGTGTTATACAAGGCAGAATACCATTGAAGTAGAGAAAGAAACACGTTCGGCAGCTTTGGAAAGCCTTACACTTCACTGAAATGTAGTACTACACTCTATAACACAGTTGAGAGACAATGTTCCCGAGCTGTCTCAGTTCATAACAGCGTGTAGGAAGTTGTTTGATAAAGTGGGCAAAGCTTATACTTGGACCAGAAGGCAGAATATAGGAAACTACATGAAAACATGGATAATTCAGAGAAAATGACTGTAAACAGATGAGAAGTTTTTAGAAAAGCTCAAAGAGATTCTCCAAGTCAGTTCTTAGTGTAGAAAAGGTAGCTAAGATCCGGGAAATCCTTAATTTGAGTTAAGATCACAGGAAACAGGGTTTGAATCCTATATTCCTTACTTAAAGGAGACTAGAGTGGTACAAGTGTGTTATACAAGGCAGAATACCATTGAAATAGAGAAGGAAACACGTTCGGCAGCTTTGGAAAGCCTTACACTTCACTGAAATGTAGTACTACACTCTATAACACAGTTGATAGACAATGTTCCCGAGCTGCCTCAGTTCATAACAGTGTGTAGGAACTTGTTTGATAAAGTGGGCAAAGCTTATACTTGGACCAGAAGGCAGAATATAGGAAACTACATGAAAACATGGATAATTCAGAGAAAATGACTGTAAACAGATGAGAACTTGTTTAGAACAGCTCAAAGAGATTCTCCAAGTCAGTTCTTAGTGTAGAAAAGGTAGCTAAGATTCGGGAAATCCTTAATTCGAGTTAAGATCACATGAAACACTGCATGAATCCTATATTCTTTACTTAAAGGAGACTAGAGTGGTAAATGTGTGTTATACAAGGCAGAATACCATTGAAGTAGAGAAAGAAACACGTTCGGCAGCTTTGGAAAGCCTTACACTTCACTGAAATGTAGTACTACACTCTATAACACAGTTGAGAGACAATGTTCCCGAGCTGCCTCAGTTCATAACAGTGTGTAGGAAGTTGTTTGATAAAGTGGGCAAAGCTTATACTTGGACCAGAAGGCAGAATATAGGAAACTACATGAAAACATGGATAATTCAGAGAAAATGACTGTAAACAGATGAGAACTTGTTTAGAACAGCTCAAAGAGATTCTCCAAGTTAGTTCTTAGTGTAGTAAGGGTAGCTAAGATCCGGGAAATCCTTAATTTGAGTTAAGATCACAGGAAACAGTGTTTGAATCCTATATTCCTTACTTAAAGGAGACTAGAGTGGTACAAGTGTGTTATACAAGGCAGAATACCATTGAAATAGAGAAGGAAACACGTTCGGCAGCTTTGGAAAGCCTTACACTTCACTGAAATGTAGTACTACACTCTATAACACAGTTGATAGACAATGTTCCCGAGCTGCCTCAGTTCATAACAGTGTGTCGGAACTTGTTTGATAAAGTGGGCAAAGCTTATACTTGGACCAGAAGGCAGAATATAGGAAACTACATGAAAACATGGATAATTCAGAGAAAATGACTGTAAACAGATGAGAACTTGTTTAGAACAGCTCAAAGAGATTCTCCAAGTCAGTTCTTAGTGTAGAAAAGGTAGCTAAGATCCGGTAAATCCTTAATTCGAGTTAAGATCACATGAAACAGTGTATGAATCCTATATTCTTTACTTAAAGGAGACTAGAGTGGTAAATGTGTGTTATACAAGGCAGAATACCATTGAAATAGAGAAGGAAACACGTTCGGCAGCTTTGGAAAGCCTTACACTTCACTGAAATGTAGTACTACACTCTATAACACAGTTGATAGACAATGTTCCCGAGCTGCCTCAGTTCATAACAGTGTGTAGGAACTTGTTTGATAAAGTGGGCAAAGCTTATACTTGGACCAGAAGGCAGAATATAGGAAACTACATGAAAACATGGATAATTCAGAGAAAATGACTGTAAACAGATGAGAACTTGTTTAGAACAGCTCAAAGAGATTCTCCAAGTCAGTTCTTAGTGTAGAAAAGGTAGCTAAGATTCGGGAAATCCTTAATTCGAGTTAAGATCACATGAAACACTGAATGAATCCTATATTCTTTACTTAAAGGAGACTAGAGTGGTAAATGTGTGTTATACAAGGCAGAATACCATTGAAGTAGAGAAAGAAACACGTTGGGCAGCTTTGGAAAGCCTTACACTTCACTGAAATGTAGTACTACACTCTATAACACAGTTGAGAGACAATGTTCCCGAGCTGCCTCAGTTCATAACAGTGTGTAGGAACTTGTTTGATAAAGTGGGCAAAGCTTATACTTGGACCAGAAGGCAGAATATAGGAAACTACATGAAAACATGGATAATTCAGAGAAAATGACTGTAAACAGATGAGAACTTGTTTAGAACAGCTCAAAGAGATTCTCCAAGTCAGTTCTTAGTGTAGAAAAGGTAGCTAAGATCCGGTAAATCCTTAATTCGCGTTAAGATCACATGAAACAGTGTATGAATCCTATATTCTTTACTTAAAGGAGACTAGAGTGGTAAATGTGTGTTATACAAGGCAGAATACCATTGAAATAGAGAAAGAAACACGTTCGGCAGCTTTGGAAAGCCTTACACTTCACTGAAATGTAGTACTACACTCTATAACACAGTTGAGAGACAATGTTCCCGAGCTGCCTCAGTTCATAACAATGTGTAGGAACTTGTTTGATAAAGTGGGCAAAGCTTATACTTGGACCAGACGGCAGAATATAGGAAACTACATGAAAACATGGATAATTCAGAGAAAATGAATGTAAACAGATGAGAACTTGTTTAGAACAGCTTAAAGAGATTCTCCAAGTCAGTTCTTTGTGTAGAAAAGGTAGCTAAGATCCGGGAAATCCTTAATTCTAGTTAAGATCACATGAAACAGTGTATGAATCCTATATTCTTTACTTAAAGGAGACTAGAGTGGTAAATGTGTGTTATACAAGGCAGAATACCATTGAAATAGAGAAGGAAACACGTTTGGCAGCTTTGGAAAGCCTTACACTTCACTGAAATGTAGTACTACACTCTATAACACAGTTGAGAGACAATGTTCCCAAGCTGCCTCAGTTCATAACTGTGTGTAGGAAGTTGTTTGATAAAGTGGGCAAAGCTTATACTTGGACCAGAAGGCAGAATATAGGAACCAAATGAAAACATGGATAATTCAGAGAAAATGACTGTAAACAGATGAGAACTTGTTTAGAACAGCTCAAAGAGATTCTCCAAGTCAGTTCTTAGTGTAGAAAAGGTAGCTAAGATCCGGGAAATCCTTAATTCGAGTTAAGATCACATGAAACAGTGTATGAATCCTATATTCTTTACTTAAAGGAGACTAGAGTGGTAAAAGTGTGTTATACAAGGCAGAATACCATTGAAATAGTGAAAGAAACACCTTCGGTAGCTATGGAAAGCCTTACACTTCACTGAAATGTATTAGTACACTCTAGAACACAGTTGAGAGACAATGTTCCCGAGCTGCCTCAGTTCATAACAGTGTGTAGGAAGTTGTTTGATAAAGTAGGCAAAGCTTATACTTGCGCCAGAAGGCAGAATATAGGAAACTACATGAAAACGTAGATGATTCAGAGAAAATGACTGTAAACAGATTAGAACTCGTTTAGAACAGCTCAAAGAGATTCTCCAAATCAGTTCTTAGTGTAGAAAAGGTAGCTAAGATCCGGGAAATCCTTAATTCGAGTTAAGATAACATGAAACAGTGTTTGAATCCTATATTCTTTTCCTAAAGGAGACTAGAGTGGTAAAAGTGTGTTATACAAGGCAGAATACCATTGAAATAGAGAAAGAAACACGTTCGGCAGCTTTGGAAAGCCTTACACTTCACTGAAATGTAATACTACTCTCTATAACACAGTTGAGAGACAATGTTCCCGAGCTGCCTCAGTTCATAACAATGTGTAGGAACTTGTTTGATAAAGTGGGCAAAGCTTATACTTGGACCAGACGGCAGAATATAGGAAACTACATGAAAACATGGATAATTCAGAGAAAATGACTGTAAACAGATGAGAACTTGTTTAGAACAGCTCAAAGAGATTCTCCAAGTCAGTTCTTAGTGTAGAAAAGGTAGCTAAGATCCGGGAAATCCTTAATTCGAGTTAAGATAACATGAAACAGTGTTTGAATCCTATATTCTTTACTTACAGGAGACTAGAGTGGTAAAAGTGTGTTATACAAGGCAGAATACCATTGAAATAGAGAAAGTAACACGTTTGGCAGCTTTGGAAAGCCTTACACTTCACTGAAATGTAGTACTACACTCTATAACACAGTTGAGAGACAATGTTCCCGAGCTGCCTCAGTTCATAACAGTGTGTAGGAACTTGTTTGATAAAGTGGGCAAAGCTTATACTTGGACCAGAAGGCAGAATATAGGAACCAAATGAAAACATGGATAATTCAGAGAAAATGACTGTAAACAGATGAGAACTTGTTTAGAACAGCTCAAAGAGATTCTCCAAGTCAGTTCTTAGTGTAGAAAAGGTAGCTAAGATCCGGGAAATCCTTAATTCGAGTTAAGATCACATGAAACAGTGTATGAATCCTATATTCTTTACTTAAAGGTGAATAGAGTGGTAAAAGTGTGTTATACAAGGCAGAATACCATTGAAATAGTGAAAGAAACACGTTCCGTATCTTTGGAAAGCCTTACACTTCTCTGAAATGTAGTACTACACTCTATATCACAGTTGAGAGACAATGTTCCCGAGATGCCTCAGTTCATAACAGTGTGTAGGAACTTGTTTGATAAAGTGGGCAAAGCTTATACTTGGACCAGAAGGCAGAATATAGGAAACTACATGAAAACATGGATAATTCAGAGAAAATGACTGTAAACAGATGAGAACTTGTTTAGAACAGCTCAAAGAGATTCTCCAAGTCAGTTCTTAGTGTAGAAAAGGTAGCTAAGATCCGGTAAATCCTTAATTCGAGTTAAGATCACATGAAACAGTGTATGAATCCTATATTCTTTACTTAAAGGAGACTAGAGTGGTAAATGTGTGTTATACAAGGCAGAATACCATTGAAGTAGAGAAAGAAACACGTTCGGCAGCTTTGGAAAGCCTTACACTTCACTGAAATGTAGTACTACACTCTATAACACAGTTGAGAGACAATGTTCCCGAGCTGCCTCAGTTCATAACAGTGTGTAGGAACTTGTTTGATAAAGTGGGCAAAGCTTATACTTGGACCAGAAGGCAGAATATAGGAACCAAATGAAAACATGGATAATTCAGAGAAAATGACTGTAAACAGATGAGAACTTGTTTAGAACAGCTCAAAGAGATTCTCCAAGTCAGTTCTTAGTGTAGAAAAGGTAGCTAAGATCCGGGAAATCCTTAATTCGAGTTAAGATCACATGAAACAGTGTATGAATCCTATATTCTTTACTTAAAGGAGACTAGAGTGGTAAATGTGTGTTATACAAGAAAGAATACCATTGAAATATAGAAGGAAACACGTTCGGCAGCTTTGGAAAGCCTTACACTTCACTGAAATGTAGTACTACACTCTATAACACAGTTGATAGACAATGTTCCCGAGCTGCCTCAGTTCATAACAGTGTGTAGGAAGTTGTTTGATAAAGTGGGCAAAGCTTATACTTGGACCAGAAGGCAGAATATAGGAAACTACATGAAAACATGGATAATTCAGAGAAAATGACTGTAAACAGATGAGAACTTGTTTAGAACAGCTCAAAGAGATTCTCCAAGTCAGTTCTTAGTGTAGAAAAGGTAGCTAAGATCCGAGAAATCCTTAATTTGAGTTAAGATCACAGGAAACAGTGTTTGAATCATATATTCTTAACTTAAAGGAGACTAGAGTGGTAAAAGTGTGTTATACAAGGCAGAATACCATTGAAATAGAGAAGGAAACACGTTCGGCAGCTTTGGAAAGCCTTACACTTCACTGAAATGTAGTACTACACTCTATAACACAGTTGATAGACAATGTTCCCGAGCTGCCTCAGTTCATAACAGTGTGTCGGAACTTGTTTGATAAAGTGGGCAAAGCTTATACTTGGACCAGAAGGCAGAATATAGGAACCAAATGAAAACATGGATAATTCAGAGAAAATGACTGTAAACAGATGAGAACTTGTTTAGAACAGCTCAAAGAGATTCTCCAAGTCAGTTCTTAGTGTAGAAAAGGTAGCTAAGATCCGGGAAATCCTTAATTCGAGTTAAGATCACATGAAACAGTGTATGAATCCTATATTCTTTACTTAAAGGAGACTAGAGTGGTAAAAGTGTGTTATACAAGGCAGAATACCATTGAAATAGTGAAAGAAACACCTTCGGTAGCTATGGAAAGCCTTACACTTCACTGAAATGTATTACTACACTCTAGAACACAGTTGAGAGACAATGTTCCCGAGCTGCCTCAGTTCATAACAGTGTGTAGGAAGTTGTTTGATAAAGTGGGCAAAGCTTATACTTGGACCAGAAGTCAGAATATAGGAAACTACATGAAAACATGGATAATTCAGAGAAAATGACAGTAAACAGAGGAGAACTCGTTTAGAACAGTTGTAAGAGATTTTCCAAGTCAGTTCTCAGTGTAAAAAAAGTAGCTAAGATAAGGAAAATCCTTAATTCGAGTTAAGATCACATAAAACACTGTATGAATCCTATATTCTTTACCTAAAGAACTCTAGAGTGGTAAATGTGTGTTATACAAGTCAGAATACCATTGAAATAGAGAAAGAAACACGTTCGTCAGCTTTGGAAAGCCTAACACTTCACTGAAATGTAGTACTACACTCTATAACACAGTTGAGAGACAATGTTCTTGGGCTGCCTCAGTTCATAACAGTGTGTAGGAAGTTGTTTGATAAAGTGGGCAAAGCTTATACTTGGACCAGAAGGCAGAATATAGGAAACTATAGGAAAACATCAATAATTCAGAGAAAATGACTGTATGCAGATGAGAACTCTTTTAGAACACCTGAGAGAGATTCTCCAAGTCAGTTCTTAGTGTAGAAAAGGTAGCTAAGATCCGGGAAATCCTTAATTCGAGTTAAGATCACATGAAACAGTGTATGAATCCTATATTCTTTACTTAAAGGAGAATAGAGTGGTAAAAGTGTGTTATACAAAGCAGAATACCATTGAAATAGTGAAAGAAACACGTTCGGTATCTTTGAAAAGCCTTACACTTCACTGAAATGTAGTACTACACTCTATAACACAGTTGAGAGACAATGTTCCCGAGCTGCCTCAGTTCATAACAGGGTGTAGGAAGTTGTTTGATAAAGTGGGCAAAGCTTATACTTGGACCAGACGGCAGAATATAGGAAACTACATGAAAACATGGATAATTCAGAGAAAATGACTGTAAACAGATGAGAACTTGTTTAGAGCAGCTCAAAGAGATTCTCCAAGTCAGTTCTTAGTGTAGATAAGGTAGCTAAGATCCAGAAAACCCTTAATTTGAGTTAAGATCACATGAAACACTGTATGAATCCTATATTCTTTACTTAAAGGAGACTAGAGTGGTAAATGTGTGTTATACAAGGCAGAATACCATTGAAATAGTGAAAGAAACACGTTCCGTATCTTTGGAAAGCCTTACACTTCACTGAAATGTAGTACTACACTCTATATCACAGTTGAGAGACAATGTTCCCGAGCTGCCTCAGTTCATAACAGTGTGTAGGAACTTGTTTGATAAAGTGGGCAAAGCTTATACTTGCACCAGAAGGCAGAATATAGGAAACTACATGCAAACATGGATAATTCAGAGAAAATGACTGTAAACAGATGAGAACTTGTTTAGAACAGCTCAAAGAGATTCTCCAAGTCAGTTCTTAGTGTAGAAAAGGTAGCTAAGATCCGGGAAATCCTTAATTTGAGTTAAGATAACATGAAACAGTGTTTGAATCCTATATTCTTTACTTACAGGAGACTAGAGTGGTAAAAGTGTGTTATACAAGGCAGAATACCATTGAAATAGAGAAAGTAACACGTTTGGCAGCTTTGGAAAGCCTTACACTTCACTGAAATGTAGTACTACACTCTATAACACAGTTGAGAGACAATGTTCCCGAGCTGCCTCAGTTCATAACAGTGTGTAGGAACTTGTTTGATAAAGTGGGCAAAGCTTATACTTGGACCAGAAGGCAGAATATAGGAACCAAATGAAAACATGGATAATTCAGAGAAAATGACTGTAAACAGATGAGAACTTGTTTAGAACAGCTCAAAGAGATTCTCCAAGTCAGTTCTTAGTGTAGAAAAGGTAGCTAAGATCCGGGAAATCCTTAATTCGAGTTAAGATCACATGAAACAGTGTATGAATCCTATATTCTTTACTTAAAGGAGAATAGAGTGGTAAAAGTGTGTTATACAAGGCAGAATACCATTGAAATAGTGAAAGAAACACGTTCCGTATCTTTGGAAAGCCTTACACTTCACTGAAATGTAGTACTACACTCTATATCACAGTTGAGAGACAATGTTCCCGAGATGCCTCAGTTCATAACAGTGTGTAGGAACTTGTTTGATAAAGTGGGCAAAGCTTATACTTGGACCAGAAGGCAGAATATAGGAAACTACATGAAAACATAGATAATTCAGAGAAAATGACTGTAAACAGATGAGAACTTGTTTAGAACAGCTCAAAGAGATTCTCCAAGTCAGTTCTTAGTGTAGAAAAGGTAGCTAAGATCCGGTAAATCCTTAATTCGAGTTAAGATCACATGAAACAGTGTATGAATCCTATATTCTTTACTTAAAGGAGACTAGAGTGGTAAATGTGTGTTATACAAGAAAGAATACCATTGAAATATAGAAGGAAACACGTTTGGCAGCTTTGGAAAGCCTTACACTTCACTGAAATGTAGTACTACACTCTATAACACAGTTGAGAGACAATGTTCCCGAGCTGCCTCAGTTCATAACAATGTGTAGGAAGTTGTTTGATAAAGTGGGCAAAGCTTATACTTGGACCAGAAGGCAGAATATAGGAAACTACATGAAAACATGAATAATTCAGAGAAAATGACTGTAAACAGATGAGAACTTGTTTAGAACAGCTCAAAGAGATTCTCCAAGTCAGTTCTTAGTGTAGAAAAGGTAGCTAAGATCCGGTAAATCCTTAATTCGAGTTAAGATCACATGAAACAGTGTATGAATCCTATATTCTTTACTTAAAGGAGACTAGAGTGGTAAATGTGTGTTATACAAGGCAGAATACCATTGAAGTAGAGAAAGAAACACGTTCAGCAGCTTTGGAAAGCCTTACACTTCACTGAAATGTAGTACTACACTCTATAACACAGTTGAGAGACAATGTTCCCGAGCTGCCTCAGTTCATAACAGTGTGTAGGAACTTGTTTGATAAAGTGGGCAAAGCTTATACTTGGACCAGAAGGCAGAATATAGGAAACTACATGAAAACATGGATAATTCAGAGAAAATGACTGTAAACAGATGAGAACTTGTTTAGAACAGCTCAAAGAGATTCTCCAAGTCAGTTCTTAGTGTAGAAAAGGTAGCTAAGATCCGGTAAATCCTTAATTCGAGTTAAGATCACATGAAACAGTGTATGAATCCTATATTCTTTACTTAAAGGAGACTAGAGTGGTAAATGTGTGTTATACAAGGCAGAATACCATTGAAGTAGAGAAAGAAACACGTTCAGCAGCTTTGGAAAGCCTTACACTTCACTGAAATGTAGTACTACACTCTATAACACAGTTGAGAGACAATGTTCCCGAGCTGCCTCAGTTCATAACAGTGTGTAGGAAGTTGTTTGATAAAGTGGGCAAAGCTTATACTTGGACCAGAAGGCAGAATATAGGAAACTACATGAAAACATGGATAATTCAGAGAAAATGACTGTAAACAGATGAGAACTTGTTTAGAACAGCTCAAAGAGATTCTCCAAGTCAGTTCTTAGTGTAGAAAAGGTAGCTAAGATCCGGGAAATCCTTAATTTGAGTTAAGATCACAGGAAACAGTGTTTGAATCATATATTCTTAACTTAAAGGAGACTAGAGTGGTAAAAGTGTGTTATACAAGGCAGAATACCATTGAAATAGAGAAGGAAACACTTTCGGCAGCTTTGGAAAGCCTTACACTTCACTGAAATGTAGTACTACACTCTATAACACAGTTGATAGACAATGTTCCCGAGCTGCCTCAGTTCATAACAGTGTGTAGGAACTTGTTTGATAAAGTGGGCAAAGCTTATACTTGGACCAGAAGGCAGAATATAGGAAACTACATGAAAACATGGATAATTCAGAGAAAATGACTGTAAACAGATGAGAACTTGTTTAGAACAGCTCAAAGAGATTCTCCAAGTCAGTTCTTAGTGTAGAAAAGGTAGCTAAGATCCGGGAAATCCTTAATTCGAGTTTCGATCACATGAAACACTGAATGAATCCTATATTCTTTACTTAAAGGAGACTAGAGTGGTAAATGTGTGTTATACAAGGCAGAATACCATTGAAGTAGAGAAAGAAACACGTTCGGCAGCTTTGGAAAGCCTTACACTTCACTGAAATGTAGTACTACACTCTATAACACAGTTGAGAGACAATGTTCCCGAGCTGTCTCAGTTCATAACAGCGTGTAGGAAGTTGTTTGATAAAGTGGGCAAAGCTTATACTTGGACCAGAAGGCAGAATATAGGAAACTACATGAAAACATGGATAATTCAGAGAAAATGACTGTAAACAGATGAGAAGTTTTTAGAAAAGCTCAAAGAGATTCTCCAAGTCAGTTCTTAGTGTAGAAAAGGTAGCTAAGATCCGGGAAATCCTTAATTTGAGTTAAGATCACAGGAAACAGGGTTTGAATCCTATATTCCTTACTTAAAGGAGACTAGAGTGGTACAAGTGTGTTATACAAGGCAGAATACCATTGAAATAGAGAAGGAAACACGTTCGGCAGCTTTGGAAAGCCTTACACTTCACTGAAATGTAGTACTACACTCTATAACACAGTTGATAGACAATGTTCCCGAGCTGCCTCAGTTCATAACAGTGTGTAGGAACTTGTTTGATAAAGTGGGCAAAGCTTATACTTGGACCAGAAGGCAGAATATAGGAAACTACATGAAAACATGGATAATTCAGAGAAAATGACTGTAAACAGATGAGAACTTGTTTAGAACAGCTCAAAGAGATTCTCCAAGTCAGTTCTTAGTGTAGAAAAGGTAGCTAAGATTCGGGAAATCCTTAATTCGAGTTAAGATCACATGAAACACTGCATGAATCCTATATTCTTTACTTAAAGGAGACTAGAGTGGTAAATGTGTGTTATACAAGGCAGAATACCATTGAAGTAGAGAAAGAAACACGTTCGGCAGCTTTGGAAAGCCTTACACTTCACTGAAATGTAGTACTACACTCTATAACACAGTTGAGAGACAATGTTCCCGAGCTGCCTCAGTTCATAACAGTGTGTAGGAAGTTGTTTGATAAAGTGGGCAAAGCTTATACTTGGACCAGAAGGCAGAATATAGGAAACTACATGAAAACATGGATAATTCAGAGAAAATGACTGTAAACAGATGAGAACTTGTTTAGAACAGCTCAAAGAGATTCTCCAAGTTAGTTCTTAGTGTAGTAAGGGTAGCTAAGATCCGGGAAATCTTTAATTTGAGTTAAGATCACAGGAAACAGTGTTTGAATCCTATATTCCTTACTTAAAGGAGACTAGAGTGGTACAAGTGTGTTATACAAGGCAGAATACCATTGAAATAGAGAAGGAAACACGTTCGGCAGCTTTGGAAAGCCTTACACTTCACTGAAATGTAGTACTACACTCTATAACACAGTTGATAGACAATGTTCCCGAGCTGCCTCAGTTCATAACAGTGTGTCGGAACTTGTTTGATAAAGTGGGCAAAGCTTATACTTGGACCAGAAGGCAGAATATAGGAAACTACATGAAAACATGGATAATTCAGAGAAAATGACTGTAAACAGATGAGAACTTGTTTAGAACAGCTCAAAGAGATTCTCCAAGTCAGTTCTTAGTGTAGAAAAGGTAGCTAAGATCCGGTAAATCCTTAATTCGAGTTAAGATCACATGAAACAGTGTATGAATCCTATATTCTTTACTTAAAGGAGACTAGAGTGGTAAATGTGTGTTATACAAGGCAGAATACCATTGAAATAGAGAAGGAAACACGTTCGGCAGCTTTGGAAAGCCTTACACTTCACTGAAATGTAGTACTACACTCTATAACACAGTTGATAGACAATGTTCCCGAGCTGCCTCAGTTCATAACAGTGTGTAGGAACTTGTTTGATAAAGTGGGCAAAGCTTATACTTGGACCAGAAGGCAGAATATAGGAAACTACATGAAAACATGGATAATTCAGAGAAAATGACTGTAAACAGATGAGAACTTGTTTAGAACAGCTCAAAGAGATTCTCCAAGTCAGTTCTTAGTGTAGAAAAGGTAGCTAAGATTCGGGAAATCCTTAATTCGAGTTAAGATCACATGAAACACTGAATGAATCCTATATTCTTTACTTAAAGGAGACTAGAGTGGTAAATGTGTGTTATACAAGGCAGAATACCATTGAAGTAGAGAAAGAAACACGTTGGGCAGCTTTGGAAAGCCTTACACTTCACTGAAATGTAGTACTACACTCTATAACACAGTTGAGAGACAATGTTCCCGAGCTGCCTCAGTTCATAACAGTGTGTAGGAACTTGTTTGATAAAGTGGGCAAAGCTTATACTTGGACCAGAAGGCAGAATATAGGAAACTACATGAAAACATGGATAATTCAGAGAAAATGACTGTAAACAGATGAGAACTTGTTTAGAACAGCTCAAAGAGATTCTCCAAGTCAGTTCTTAGTGTAGAAAAGGTAGCTAAGATCCGGTAAATCCTTAATTCGCGTTAAGATCACATGAAACAGTGTATGAATCCTATATTCTTTACTTAAAGGAGACTAGAGTGGTAAATGTGTGTTATACAAGGCAGAATACCATTGAAATAGAGAAAGAAACACGTTCGGCAGCTTTGGAAAGCCTTACACTTCACTGAAATGTAGTACTACACTCTATAACACAGTTGAGAGACAATGTTCCCGAGCTGCCTCAGTTCATAACAATGTGTAGGAACTTGTTTGATAAAGTGGGCAAAGCTTATACTTGGACCAGACGGCAGAATATAGGAAACTACATGAAAACATGGATAATTCAGAGAAAATGAATGTAAACAGATGAGAACTTGTTTAGAACAGCTTAAAGAGATTCTCCAAGTCAGTTCTTTGTGTAGAAAAGGTAGCTAAGATCCGGGAAATCCTTAATTCTAGTTAAGATCACATGAAACAGTGTATGAATCCTATATTCTTTACTTAAAGGAGACTAGAGTGGTAAATGTGTGTTATACAAGGCAGAATACCATTGAAATAGAGAAGGAAACACGTTTGGCAGCTTTGGAAAGCCTTACACTTCACTGAAATGTAGTACTACACTCTATAACACAGTTGAGAGACAATGTTCCCAAGCTGCCTCAGTTCATAACTGTGTGTAGGAAGTTGTTTGATAAAGTGGGCAAAGCTTATACTTGGACCAGAAGGCAGAATATAGGAACCAAATGAAAACATGGATAATTCAGAGAAAATGACTGTAAACAGATGAGAACTTGTTTAGAACAGCTCAAAGAGATTCTCCAAGTCAGTTCTTAGTGTAGAAAAGGTAGCTAAGATCCGGGAAATCCTTAATTCGAGTTAAGATCACATGAAACAGTGTATGAATCCTATATTCTTTACTTAAAGGAGACTAGAGTGGTAAAAGTGTGTTATACAAGGCAGAATACCATTGAAATAGTGAAAGAAACACCTTCGGTAGCTATGGAAAGCCTTACACTTCACTGAAATGTATTAGTACACTCTAGAACACAGTTGAGAGACAATGTTCCCGAGCTGCCTCAGTTCATAACAGTGTGTAGGAAGTTGTTTGATAAAGTAGGCAAAGCTTATACTTGCGCCAGAAGGCAGAATATAGGAAACTACATGAAAACGTAGATGATTCAGAGAAAATGACTGTAAACAGATTAGAACTCGTTTAGAACAGCTCAAAGAGATTCTCCAAATCAGTTCTTAGTGTAGAAAAGGTAGCTAAGATCCGGGAAATCCTTAATTCGAGTTAAGATAACATGAAACAGTGTTTGAATCCTATATTCTTTTCCTAAAGGAGACTAGAGTGGTAAAAGTGTGTTATACAAGGCAGAATACCATTGAAATAGAGAAAGAAACACGTTCGGCAGCTTTGGAAAGCCTTACACTTCACTGAAATGTAATACTACTCTCTATAACACAGTTGAGAGACAATGTTCCCGAGCTGCCTCAGTTCATAACAATGTGTAGGAACTTGTTTGATAAAGTGGGCAAAGCTTATACTTGGACCAGACGGCAGAATATAGGAAACTACATGAAAACATGGATAATTCAGAGAAAATGACTGTAAACAGATGAGAACTTGTTTAGAACAGCTCAAAGAGATTCTCCAAGTCAGTTCTTAGTGTAGAAAAGGTAGCTAAGATCCGGGAAATCCTTAATTCGAGTTAAGATAACATGAAACAGTGTTTGAATCCTATATTCTTTACTTACAGGAGACTAGAGTGGTAAAAGTGTGTTATACAAGGCAGAATACCATTGAAATAGAGAAAGTAACACGTTTGGCAGCTTTGGAAAGCCTTACACTTCACTGAAATGTAGTACTACACTCTATAACACAGTTGAGAGACAATGTTCCCGAGCTGCCTCAGTTCATAACAGTGTGTAGGAACTTGTTTGATAAAGTGGGCAAAGCTTATACTTGGACCAGAAGGCAGAATATAGGAACCAAATGAAAACATGGATAATTCAGAGAAAATGACTGTAAACAGATGAGAACTTGTTTAGAACAGCTCAAAGAGATTCTGCAAGTCAGTTCTTAGTGTAGAAAAGGTAGCTAAGATCCGGGAAATCCTTAATTCGAGTTAAGATCACATGAAACAGTGTATGAATCCTATATTCTTTACTTAAAGGTGAATAGAGTGGTAAAAGTGTGTTATACAAGGCAGAATACCATTGAAATAGTGAAAGAAACACGTTCCGTATCTTTGGAAAGCCTTACACTTCTCTGAAATGTAGTACTACACTCTATATCACAGTTGAGAGACAATGTTCCCGAGATGCCTCAGTTCATAACAGTGTGTAGGAACTTGTTTGATAAAGTGGGCAAAGCTTATACTTGGACCAGAAGGCAGAATATAGGAAACTACATGAAAACATGGATAATTCAGAGAAAATGACTGTAAACAGATGAGAACTTGTTTAGAACAGCTCAAAGAGATTCTCCAAGTCAGTTCTTAGTGTAGAAAAGGTAGCTAAGATCCGGTAAATCCTTAATTCGAGTTAAGATCACATGAAACAGTGTATGAATCCTATATTCTTTACTTAAAGGAGACTAGAGTGGTAAATGTGTGTTATACAAGGCAGAATACCATTGAAGTAGAGAAAGAAACACGTTCGGCAGCTTTGGAAAGCCTTACACTTCACTGAAATGTAGTACTACACTCTATAACACAGTTGAGAGACAATGTTCCCGAGCTGCCTCAGTTCATAACAGTGTGTAGGAACTTGTTTGATAAAGTGGGCAAAGCTTATACTTGGACCAGAAGGCAGAATATAGGAACCAAATGAAAACATGGATAATTCAGAGAAAATGACTGTAAACAGATGAGAACTTGTTTAGAACAGCTCAAAGAGATTCTCCAAGTCAGTTCTTAGTGTAGAAAAGGTAGCTAAGATCCGGGAAATCCTTAATTCGAGTTAAGATCACATGAAACAGTGTATGAATCCTATATTCTTTACTTAAAGGAGACTAGAGTGGTAAATGTGTGTTATACAAGAAAGAATACCATTGAAATATAGAAGGAAACACGTTCGGCAGCTTTGGAAAGCCTTACACTTCACTGAAATGTAGTACTACACTCTATAACACAGTTGATAGACAATGTTCCCGAGCTGCCTCAGTTCATAACAGTGTGTAGGAAGTTGTTTGATAAAGTGGGCAAAGCTTATACTTGGACCAGAAGGCAGAATATAGGAAACTACATGAAAACATGGATAATTCAGAGAAAATGACTGTAAACAGATGAGAACTTGTTTAGAACAGCTCAAAGAGATTCTCCAAGTCAGTTCTTAGTGTAGAAAAGGTAGCTAAGATCCGAGAAATCCTTAATTTGAGTTAAGATCACAGGAAACAGTGTTTGAATCATATATTCTTAACTTAAAGGAGACTAGAGTGGTAAAAGTGTGTTATACAAGGCAGAATACCATTGAAATAGAGAAGGAAACACGTTCGGCAGCTTTGGAAAGCCTTACACTTCACTGAAATGTAGTACTACACTCTATAACACAGTTGATAGACAATGTTCCCGAGCTGCCTCAGTTCATAACAGTGTGTCGGAACTTGTTTGATAAAGTGGGCAAAGCTTATACTTGGACCAGAAGGCAGAATATAGGAACCAAATGAAAACATGGATAATTCAGAGAAAATGACTGTAAACAGATGAGAACTTGTTTAGAACAGCTCAAAGAGATTCTCCAAGTCAGTTCTTAGTGTAGAAAAGGTAGCTAAGATCCGGGAAATCCTTAATTCGAGTTAAGATCACATGAAACAGTGTATGAATCCTATATTCTTTACTTAAAGGAGACTAGAGTGGTAAAAGTGTGTTATACAAGGCAGAATACCATTGAAATAGTGAAAGAAACACCTTCGGTAGCTATGGAAAGCCTTACACTTCACTGAAATGTATTACTACACTCTAGAACACAGTTGAGAGACAATGTTCCCGAGCTGCCTCAGTTCATAACAGTGTGTAGGAAGTTGTTTGATAAAGTGGGCAAAGCTTATACTTGCGCCAGAAGGCAGAATATAGGAAACTACATGAAAACGTGGATGATTCAGAGAAAATGACTGTAAACAGATTAGAACTCGTTTAGAACAGCTCAAAGAGATTCTCCAAATCAGTTCTTAGTGTAGAAAAGGTAGCTAAGATCCGGGAAATCCTTAATTCGAGTTAAGATAACATGAAACAGTGTTTGAATCCTATATTCTTTACTTAAAGGAGACTAGAGTGGTAAAAGTGTGTTATACAAGGCAGAATACCATTGAAGTAGAGAAAGAAACACGTTCGGCAGCTTTGAAAAGCCTTACACTTCACTGAAATGTAGTACTACACTCTATAACACAGTTGAGAGACAATGTTCCCGAGCTGCCTCAGTTCATAACAGTATGTAGGAAGTTGTTTGATAAAGTGGGCAAAGCTTATACTTGGACCAGAAGGCAGAATATAGGAAACTACATGAAAACATGGATAATTCAGAGAAAATGACTGTAAACAGATGAGAACTTGTTTAGAACAGCTCAAAGAGATTCTCCAAGTCAGTTCTTAGTGTAGAAAAGGTAGCTAAGATTCGGGAAATCCTTAATTCGAGTTAAGATCACATGAAACACTGAATGAATCCTATATTCTTTACTTAAAGGAGACTAGAGTGGTAAATGTGTGTTATACAAGGCAGAATACCATTGAAGTAGAGAAAGAAACACGTTCGGCAGCTTTGGAAAGCCTTACACTTCACTGAAATGTAGTACTACACTCTATAACACAGTTGAGAGACAATGTTCCCGAGCTGCCTCAGTTCATAACAGTGTGTAGGAACTTGTTTGATAAAGTGGGCAAAGCTTATACTTGGACCAGAAGGCAGAATATAGGAAACTACATGAAAACATGGATAATTCAGAGAAAATGACTGTAAACAGATGAGAACTTGTTTAGAACAGCTCAAGGAGATTCTCCAAGTTAGTTCTTAGTGTAGTAAGGGTAGCTAAGATCCGGGAAATCCTTAATTTGAGTTAAGATCACAGGAAACAGTGTTTGAATCCTATATTCCTTACTTAAAGGAGACTAGAGTGGTACAAGTGTGTTATACAAGGCAGAATACCATTGAAATAGAGAAGGAAACACGTTCGGCAGCTTTGGAAAGCCTTACACTTCACTGAAATGTAGTACTACACTCTATAACACAGTTGATAGACAATGTTCCCGAGCTGCCTCAGTTCATAACAGTGTGTCGGAACTTGTTTGATAAAGTGGGCAAAGCTTATACTTGGACCAGAAGGCAGAATATAGGAAACTACATGAAAACATGGATAATTCAGAGAAAATGACTGTAAACAGATGAGAACTTGTTTAGAACAGCTCAAAGAGATTCTCCAAGTCAGTTCTTAGTGTAGAAAAGGTAGCTAAGATCCGGTAAATCCTTAATTCGAGTTAAGATCACATGAAACAGTGTATGAATCCTATATTCTTTACTTAAAGGAGACTAGAGTGGTAAATGTGTGTTATACAAGGCAGAATACCATTGAAATAGAGAAGGAAACACGTTCGGCAGCTTTGGAAAGCCTTACACTTCACTGAAATGTAGTACTACACTCTATAACACAGTTGAGAGACAATGTTCCCGAGCTGCCTCAGTTCATAACAGTGTGTAGGAACTTGTTTGATAAAGTGGGCAAAGCTTATACTTGGACCAGAAGGCAGAATATAGGAAACTACATGAAAACATGGATAATTCAGAGAAAATGACTGTAAACAGATGAGAACTTGTTTAGAACAGCTCAAAGAGATTCTCCAAGTCATTTCTTAGTGTAGAAAAGGTAGCTAAGATCCGAGAAATCCTTAATTTGAGTTAAGATCACAGGAAACAGTGTTTGAATCATATATTCTTAACTTAAAGGAGACTAGAGTGGTAAAAGTGTGTTATACAAGGCAGAATACCATTGAAATAGAGAAGGAAACACGTTCGGCAGCTTTGGAAAGCCTTACACTTCACTGAAATGTAGTACTACACTCTATAACACAGTTGATAGACAATGTTCCCGAGCTGCCTCAGTTCATAACAGTGTGTAGGAACTTGTTTGATAAAGTGGGCAAAGCTTATACTTGGACCAGAAGGCAGAATATAGGAAACTACATGAAAACATGGATAATTCAGAGAAAATGACTGTAAACAGATGAGAACTTGTTTAGAACAGCTCAAAGAGATTCTCCAAGTCAGTTCTTAGTGTAGAAAAGGTAGCTAAGATCCGGTAAATCCTTAATTCGAGTTAAGATCACATGAAACAGTGTATGAATCCTATATTCTTTACTTAAAGGAGACTAGAGTGGTAAATGTGTGTTATACAAGGCAGAATACCATTGAAGTAGAGAAAGAAACACGTTCGGCAGCTTTGGAAAGCCTTACACTTCACTGAAATGTAGTACTACACTCTATAACACAGTTGAGAGACAATGTTCCCGAGCTGCCTCAGTTCATAACAGTGTGTAGGAACTTGTTTGATAAAGTGGGCAAAGCTTATACTTGGACCAGAAGGCAGAATATAGGAACCAAATGAAAACATGGATAATTCAGAGAAAATGACTGTAAACAGATGAGAACTTGTTTAGAACAGCTCAAAGAGATTCTCCAAGTCAGTTCTTAGTGTAGAAAAGGTAGCTAAGATCCGGGAAATCCTTAATTCGAGTTAAGATCACATGAAACAGTGTATGAATCCTATATTCTTTACTTAAAGGTGAATAGAGTGGTAAAAGTGTGTTATACAAGGCAGAATACCATTGAAATAGTGAAAGAAACACGTTCCGTATCTTTGGAAAGCCTTACACTTCTCTGAAATGTAGTACTACACTCTATATCACAGTTGAGAGACAATGTTCCCGAGATGCCTCAGTTCATAACAGTGTGTAGGAACTTGTTTGATAAAGTGGGCAAAGCTTATACTTGGACCAGAAGGCAGAATATAGGAAACTACATGAAAACATGGATAATTCAGAGAAAATGACTGTAAACAGATGAGAACTTGTTTAGAACAGCTCAAAGAGATTCTCCAAGTCAGTTCTTAGTGTAGAAAAGGTAGCTAAGATCCGGTAAATCCTTAATTCGAGTTAAGATCACATGAAACAGTGTATGAATCCTATATTCTTTACTTAAAGGAGACTAGAGTGGTAAATGTGTGTTATACAAGGCAGAATACCATTGAAGTAGAGAAAGAAACACGTTCGGCAGCTTTGGAAAGCCTTACACTTCACTGAAATGTAGTACTACACTCTATAACACAGTTGAGAGACAATGTTCCCGAGCTGCCTCAGTTCATAACAGTGTGTAGGAACTTGTTTGATAAAGTGGGCAAAGCTTATACTTGGACCAGAAGGCAGAATATAGGAACCAAATGAAAACATGGATAATTCAGAGAAAATGACTGTAAACAGATGAGAACTTGTTTAGAACAGCTCAAAGAGATTCTCCAAGTCAGTTCTTAGTGTAGAAAAGGTAGCTAAGATCCGGGAAATCCTTAATTCGAGTTAAGATCACATGAAACAGTGTATGAATCCTATATTCTTTACTTAAAGGAGACTAGAGTGGTAAATGTGTGTTATACAAGAAAGAATACCATTGAAATATAGAAGGAAACACGTTCGGCAGCTTTGGAAAGCCTTACACTTCACTGAAATGTAGTACTACACTCTATAACACAGTTGATAGACAATGTTCCCGAGCTGCCTCAGTTCATAACAGTGTGTAGGAAGTTGTTTGATAAAGTGGGCAAAGCTTATACTTGGACCAGAAGGCAGAATATAGGAAACTACATGAAAACATGGATAATTCAGAGAAAATGACTGTAAACAGATGAGAACTTGTTTAGAACAGCTCAAAGAGATTCTCCAAGTCAGTTCTTAGTGTAGAAAAGGTAGCTAAGATCCGAGAAATCCTTAATTTGAGTTAAGATCACAGGAAACAGTGTTTGAATCATATATTCTTAACTTAAAGGAGACTAGAGTGGTAAAAGTGTGTTATACAAGGCAGAATACCATTGAAATAGAGAAGGAAACACGTTCGGCAGCTTTGGAAAGCCTTACACTTCACTGAAATGTAGTACTACACTCTATAACACAGTTGATAGACAATGTTCCCGAGCTGCCTCAGTTCATAACAGTGTGTCGGAACTTGTTTGATAAAGTGGGCAAAGCTTATACTTGGACCAGAAGGCAGAATATAGGAACCAAATGAAAACATGGATAATTCAGAGAAAATGACTGTAAACAGATGAGAACTTGTTTAGAACAGCTCAAAGAGATTCTCCAAGTCAGTTCTTAGTGTAGAAAAGGTAGCTAAGATCCGGGAAATCCTTAATTCGAGTTAAGATCACATGAAACAGTGTATGAATCCTATATTCTTTACTTAAAGGAGACTAGAGTGGTAAAAGTGTGTTATACAAGGCAGAATACCATTGAAATAGTGAAAGAAACACCTTCGGTAGCTATGGAAAGCCTTACACTTCACTGAAATGTATTACTACACTCTAGAACACAGTTGAGAGACAATGTTCCCGAGCTGCCTCAGTTCATAACAGTGTGTAGGAAGTTGTTTGATAAAGTGGGCAAAGCTTATACTTGCGCCAGAAGGCAGAATATAGGAAACTACATGAAAACGTGGATGATTCAGAGAAAATGACTGTAAACAGATTAGAACTCGTTTAGAACAGCTCAAAGAGATTCTCCAAATCAGTTCTTAGTGTAGAAAAGGTAGCTAAGATCCGGGAAATCCTTAATTCGAGTTAAGATAACATGAAACAGTGTTTGAATCCTATATTCTTTACTTAAAGGAGACTAGAGTGGTAAAAGTGTGTTATACAAGGCAGAATACCATTGAAGTAGAGAAAGAAACACGTTCGGCAGCTTTGAAAAGCCTTACACTTCACTGAAATGTAGTACTACACTCTATAACACAGTTGAGAGACAATGTTCCCGAGCTGCCTCAGTTCATAACAGTATGTAGGAAGTTGTTTGATAAAGTGGGCAAAGCTTATACTTGGACCAGAAGGCAGAATATAGGAAACTACATGAAAACATGGATAATTCAGAGAAAATGACTGTAAACAGATGAGAACTTGTTTAGAACAGCTCAAAGAGATTCTCCAAGTCAGTTCTTAGTGTAGAAAAGGTAGCTAAGATTCGGGAAATCCTTAATTCGAGTTAAGATCACATGAAACACTGAATGAATCCTATATTCTTTACTTAAAGGAGACTAGAGTGGTAAATGTGTGTTATACAAGGCAGAATACCATTGAAGTAGAGAAAGAAACACGTTCGGCAGCTTTGGAAAGCCTTACACTTCACTGAAATGTAGTACTACACTCTATAACACAGTTGAGAGACAATGTTCCCGAGCTGCCTCAGTTCATAACAGTGTGTAGGAACTTGTTTGATAAAGTGGGCAAAGCTTATACTTGGACCAGAAGGCAGAATATAGGAAACTACATGAAAACATGGATAATTCAGAGAAAATGACTGTAAACAGATGAGAACTTGTTTAGAACAGCTCAAGGAGATTCTCCAAGTTAGTTCTTAGTGTAGTAAGGGTAGCTAAGATCCGGGAAATCCTTAATTTGAGTTAAGATCACAGGAAACAGTGTTTGAATCCTATATTCCTTACTTAAAGGAGACTAGAGTGGTACAAGTGTGTTATACAAGGCAGAATACCATTGAAATAGAGAAGGAAACACGTTCGGCAGCTTTGGAAAGCCTTACACTTCACTGAAATGTAGTACTACACTCTATAACACAGTTGATAGACAATGTTCCCGAGCTGCCTCAGTTCATAACAGTGTGTCGGAACTTGTTTGATAAAGTGGGCAAAGCTTATACTTGGACCAGAAGGCAGAATATAGGAAACTACATGAAAACATGGATAATTCAGAGAAAATGACTGTAAACAGATGAGAACTTGTTTAGAACAGCTCAAAGAGATTCTCCAAGTCAGTTCTTAGTGTAGAAAAGGTAGCTAAGATCCGGTAAATCCTTAATTCGAGTTAAGATCACATGAAACAGTGTATGAATCCTATATTCTTTACTTAAAGGAGACTAGAGTGGTAAATGTGTGTTATACAAGGCAGAATACCATTGAAATAGAGAAGGAAACACGTTCGGCAGCTTTGGAAAGCCTTACACTTCACTGAAATGTAGTACTACACTCTATAACACAGTTGAGAGACAATGTTCCCGAGCTGCCTCAGTTCATAACAGTGTGTAGGAACTTGTTTGATAAAGTGGGCAAAGCTTATACTTGGACCAGAAGGCAGAATATAGGAAACTACATGAAAACATGGATAATTCAGAGAAAATGACTGTAAACAGATGAGAACTTGTTTAGAACAGCTCAAAGAGATTCTCCAAGTCATTTCTTAGTGTAGAAAAGGTAGCTAAGATCCGAGAAATCCTTAATTTGAGTTAAGATCACAGGAAACAGTGTTTGAATCATATATTCTTAACTTAAAGGAGACTAGAGTGGTAAAAGTGTGTTATACAAGGCAGAATACCATTGAAATAGAGAAGGAAACACGTTCGGCAGCTTTGGAAAGCCTTACACTTCACTGAAATGTAGTACTACACTCTATAACACAGTTGATAGACAATGTTCCCGAGCTGCCTCAGTTCATAACAGTGTGTAGGAACTTGTTTGATAAAGTGGGCAAAGCTTATACTTGGACCAGAAGGCAGAATATAGGAAACTACATGAAAACATGGATAATTCAGAGAAAATGACTGTAAACAGATGAGAACTTGTTTAGAACAGCTCAAAGAGATTCTCCAAGTCAGTTCTTAGTGTAGAAGAGGTAGCTAAGATCCGGTAAATCCTTAATTCGAGTTAAGATCACATGAAACAGTGTATGAATCCTATATTCTTTACTTAAAGGAGACTAGAGTGGTAAATGTGTGTTATACAAGGCAGAATACCATTGAAGTAGAGAAAGAAACACGTTCGGCAGCTTTGGAAAGCCTTACACTTCACTGAAATGTAGTACTACACTCTATAACACAGTTGAGAGACAATGTTCCCGAGCTGCCTCAGTTCATAACAGTGTGTAGGAACTTGTTTGATAAAGTGGGCAAAGCTTATACTTGGACCAGAAGGCAGAATATAGGAACCAAATGAAAACATGGATAATTCAGAGAAAATGACTGTAAACAGATGAGAACTTGTTTAGAACAGCTCAAAGAGATTCTCCAAGTCAGTTCTTAGTGTAGAAAAGGTAGCTAAGATCCGGGAAATCCTTAATTCGAGTTAAGATCACATGAAACAGTGTATGAATCCTATATTCTTTACTTAAAGGTGAATAGAGTGGTAAAAGTGTGTTATACAAGGCAGAATACCATTGAAATAGTGAAAGAAACACGTTCCGTATCTTTGGAAAGCCTTACACTTCTCTGAAATGTAGTACTACACTCTATATCACAGTTGAGAGACAATGTTCCCGAGATGCCTCAGTTCATAACAGTGTGTAGGAACTTGTTTGATAAAGTGGGCAAAGCTTATACTTGGACCAGAAGGCAGAATATAGGAAACTACATGAAAACATGGATAATTCAGAGAAAATGACTGTAAACAGATGAGAACTTGTTTAGAACAGCTCAAAGAGATTCTCCAAGTCAGTTCTTAGTGTAGAAAAGGTAGCTAAGATCCGGTAAATCCTTAATTCGAGTTAAGATCACATGAAACAGTGTATGAATCCTATATTCTTTACTTAAAGGAGACTAGAGTGGTAAATGTGTGTTATACAAGGCAGAATACCATTGAAGTAGAGAAAGAAACACGTTCGGCAGCTTTGGAAAGCCTTACACTTCACTGAAATGTAGTACTACACTCTATAACACAGTTGAGAGACAATGTTCCCGAGCTGCCTCAGTTCATAACAGTGTGTAGGAACTTGTTTGATAAAGTGGGCAAAGCTTATACTTGGACCAGAAGGCAGAATATAGGAACCAAATGAAAACATGGATAATTCAGAGAAAATGACTGTAAACAGATGAGAACTTGTTTAGAACAGCTCAAAGAGATTCTCCAAGTCAGTTCTTAGTGTAGAAAAGGTAGCTAAGATCCGGGAAATCCTTAATTCGAGTTAAGATCACATGAAACAGTGTATGAATCCTATATTCTTTACTTAAAGGAGACTAGAGTGGTAAATGTGTGTTATACAAGAAAGAATACCATTGAAATATAGAAGGAAACACGTTCGGCAGCTTTGGAAAGCCTTACACTTCACTGAAATGTAGTACTACACTCTATAACACAGTTGATAGACAATGTTCCCGAGCTGCCTCAGTTCATAACAGTGTGTAGGAAGTTGTTTGATAAAGTGGGCAAAGCTTATACTTGGACCAGAAGGCAGAATATAGGAAACTACATGAAAACATGGATAATTCAGAGAAAATGACTGTAAACAGATGAGAACTTGTTTAGAACAGCTCAAAGAGATTCTCCAAGTCACTTCTTAGTGTAGAAAAGGTAGCTAAGATCCGAGAAATCCTTAATTTGAGTTAAGATCACAGGAAACAGTGTTTGAATCATATATTCTTAACTTAAAGGAGACTAGAGTGGTAAAAGTGTGTTATACAAGGCAGAATACCATTGAAATAGAGAAGGAAACACGTTCGGCAGCTTTGGAAAGCCTTACACTTCACTGAAATGTAGTACTACACTCTATAACACAGTTGATAGACAATGTTCCCGAGCTGCCTCAGTTCATAACAGTGTGTCGGAACTTGTTTGATAAAGTGGGCAAAGCTTATACTTGGACCAGAAGGCAGAATATAGGAACCAAATGAAAACATGGATAATTCAGAGAAAATGACTGTAAACAGATGAGAACTTGTTTAGAACAGCTCAAAGAGATTCTCCAAGTCAGTTCTTAGTGTAGAAAAGGTAGCTAAGATCCGGGAAATCCTTAATTCGAGTTAAGATCACATGAAACAGTGTATGAATCCTATATTCTTTACTTAAAGGAGACTAGAGTGGTAAAAGTGTGTTATACAAGGCAGAATACCATTGAAATAGTGAAAGAAACACCTTCGGTAGCTATGGAAAGCCTTACACTTCACTGAAATGTATTACTACACTCTAGAACACAGTTGAGAGACAATGTTCCCGAGCTGCCTCAGTTCATAACAGTGTGTAGGAAGTTGTTTGATAAAGTGGGCAAAGCTTATACTTGCGCCAGAAGGCAGAATATAGGAAACTACATGAAAACGTGGATGATTCAGAGAAAATGACTGTAAACAGATTAGAACTCGTTTAGAACAGCTCAAAGAGATTCTCCAAATCAGTTCTTAGTGTAGAAAAGGTAGCTAAGATCCGGGAAATCCTTAATTCGAGTTAAGATAACATGAAACAGTGTTTGAATCCTATATTCTTTACTTAAAGGAGACTAGAGTGGTAAAAGTGTGTTATACAAGGCAGAATACCATTGAAGTAGAGAAAGAAACACGTTCGGCAGCTTTGAAAAGCCTTACACTTCACTGAAATGTAGTACTACACTCTATAACACAGTTGAGAGACAATGTTCCCGAGCTGCCTCAGTTCATAACAGTATGTAGGAAGTTGTTTGATAAAGTGGGCAAAGCTTATACTTGGACCAGAAGGCAGAATATAGGAAACTACATGAAAACATGGATAATTCAGAGAAAATGACTGTAAACAGATGAGAACTTGTTTAGAACAGCTCAAAGAGATTCTCCAAGTCAGTTCTTAGTGTAGAAAAGGTAGCTAAGATTCGGGAAATCCTTAATTCGAGTTAAGATCACATGAAACACTGAATGAATCCTATATTCTTTACTTAAAGGAGACTAGAGTGGTAAATGTGTGTTATACAAGGCAGAATACCATTGAAGTAGAGAAAGAAACACGTTCGGCAGCTTTGGAAAGCCTTACACTTCACTGAAATGTAGTACTACACTCTATAACACAGTTGAGAGACAATGTTCCCGAGCTGCCTCAGTTCATAACAGTGTGTAGGAACTTGTTTGATAAAGTGGGCAAAGCTTATACTTGGACCAGAAGGCAGAATATAGGAAACTACATGAAAACATGGATAATTCAGAGAAAATGACTGTAAACAGATGAGAACTTGTTTAGAACAGCTCAAGGAGATTCTCCAAGTTAGTTCTTAGTGTAGTAAGGGTAGCTAAGATCCGGGAAATCCTTAATTTGAGTTAAGATCACAGGAAACAGTGTTTGAATCCTATATTCCTTACTTAAAGGAGACTAGAGTGGTACAAGTGTGTTATACAAGGCAGAATACCATTGAAATAGAGAAGGAAACACGTTCGGCAGCTTTGGAAAGCCTTACACTTCACTGAAATGTAGTACTACACTCTATAACACAGTTGATAGACAATGTTCCCGAGCTGCCTCAGTTCATAACAGTGTGTCGGAACTTGTTTGATAAAGTGGGCAAAGCTTATACTTGGACCAGAAGGCAGAATATAGGAAACTACATGAAAACATGGATAATTCAGAGAAAATGACTGTAAACAGATGAGAACTTGTTTAGAACAGCTCAAAGAGATTCTCCAAGTCAGTTCTTAGTGTAGAAAAGGTAGCTAAGATCCGGTAAATCCTTAATTCGAGTTAAGATCACATGAAACAGTGTATGAATCCTATATTCTTTACTTAAAGGAGACTAGAGTGGTAAATGTGTGTTATACAAGGCAGAATACCATTGAAATAGAGAAGGAAACACGTTCGGCAGCTTTGGAAAGCCTTACACTTCACTGAAATGTAGTACTACACTCTAGAACACAGTTGAGAGACAATGTTCCCGAGCTGCCTCAGTTCATAACAGTGTGTAGGAACTTGTTTGATAAAGTGGGCAAAGCTTATACTTGGACCAGAAGGCAGAATATAGGAAACTACATGAAAACATGGATAATTCAGAGAAAATGACTGTAAACAGATGAGAACTTGTTTAGAACAGCTCAAAGAGATTCTCCAAGTCATTTCTTAGTGTAGAAAAGGTAGCTAAGATCCGAGAAATCCTTAATTTGAGTTAAGATCACAGGAAACAGTGTTTGAATCATATATTCTTAACTTAAAGGAGACTAGAGTGGTAAAAGTGTGTTATACAAGGCAGAATACCATTGAAATAGAGAAGGAAACACGTTCGGCAGCTTTGGAAAGCCTTACACTTCACTGAAATGTAGTACTACACTCTATAACACAGTTGATAGACAATGTTCCCGAGCTGCCTCAGTTCATAACAGTGTGTAGGAACTTGTTTGATAAAGTGGGCAAAGCTTATACTTGGACCAGAAGGCAGAATATAGGAAACTACATGAAAACATGGATAATTCAGAGAAAATGACTGTAAACAGATGAGAACTTGTTTAGAACAGCTCAAAGAGATTCTCCAAGTCAGTTCTTAGTGTAGAAAAGGTAGCTAAGATCCGGTAAATCCTTAATTCGAGTTAAGATCACATGAAACAGTGTATGAATCCTATATTCTTTACTTAAAGGAGACTAGAGTGGTAAATGTGTGTTATACAAGGCAGAATACCATTGAAGTAGAGAAAGAAACACGTTCGGCAGCTTTGGAAAGCCTTACACTTCACTGAAATGTAGTACTACACTCTATAACACAGTTGAGAGACAATGTTCCCGAGCTGCCTCAGTTCATAACAGTGTGTAGGAACTTGTTTGATAAAGTGGGCAAAGCTTATACTTGGACCAGAAGGCAGAATATAGGAACCAAATGAAAACATGGATAATTCAGAGAAAATGACTGTAAACAGATGAGAACTTGTTTAGAACAGCTCAAAGAGATTCTCCAAGTCAGTTCTTAGTGTAGAAAAGGTAGCTAAGATCCGGGAAATCCTTAATTCGAGTTAAGATCACATGAAACAGTGTATGAATCCTATATTCTTTACTTAAAGGAGACTAGAGTGGTAAATGTGTGTTATACAAGAAAGAATACCATTGAAATATAGAAGGAAACACGTTCGGCAGCTTTGGAAAGCCTTACACTTCACTGAAATGTAGTACTACACTCTATAACACAGTTGATAGACAATGTTCCCGAGCTGCCTCAGTTCATAACAGTGTGTAGGAAGTTGTTTGATAAAGTGGGCAAAGCTTATACTTGGACCAGAAGGCAGAATATAGGAAACTACATGAAAACATGGATAATTCAGAGAAAATGACTGTAAACAGATGAGAACTTGTTTAGAACAGCTCAAAGAGATTCTCCAAGTCAGTTCTTAGTGTAGAAAAGGTAGCTAAGATCCGAGAAATCCTTAATTTGAGTTAAGATCACAGGAAACAGTGTTTCAATCATATATTCTTAACTTAAAGGAGACTAGAGTGGTAAAAGTGTGTTATACAAGGCAGAATACCATTGAAATAGAGAAGGAAACACGTTCGGCAGCTTTGGAAAGCCTTACACTTCACTGAAATGTAGTACTACACTCTATAACACAGTTGATAGACAATGTTCCCGAGCTGCCTCAGTTCATAACAGTGTGTCGGAACTTGTTTGATAAAGTGGGCAAAGCTTATACTTGGACCAGAAGGCAGAATATAGGAACCAAATGAAAACATGGATAATTCAGAGAAAATGACTGTAAACAGATGAGAACTTGTTTAGAACAGCTCAAAGAGATTCTCCAAGTCAGTTCTTAGTGTAGAAAAGGTAGCTAAGATCCGGGAAATCCTTAATTCGAGTTAAGATCACATGAAACAGTGTATGAATCCTATATTCTTTACTTAAAGGAGACTAGAGTGGTAAAAGTGTGTTATACAAGGCAGAATACCATTGAAATAGTGAAAGAAACACCTTCGGTAGCTATGGAAAGCCTTACACTTCACTGAAATGTATTACTACACTCTAGAACACAGTTGAGAGACAATGTTCCCGAGCTGCCTCAGTTCATAACAGTGTGTAGGAAGTTGTTTGATAAAGTGGGCAAAGCTTATACTTGCGCCAGAAGGCAGAATATAGGAAACTACATGAAAACGTGGATGATTCAGAGAAAATGACTGTAAACAGATTAGAACTCGTTTAGAACAGCTCAAAGAGATTCTCCAAATCAGTTCTTAGTGTAGAAAAGGTAGCTAAGATCCGGGAAATCCTTAATTCGAGTTAAGATAACATGAAACAGTGTTTGAATCCTATATTCTTTACTTAAAGGAGACTAGAGTGGTAAAAGTGTGTTATACAAGGCAGAATACCATTGAAGTAGAGAAAGAAACACGTTCGGCAGCTTTGAAAAGCCTTACACTTCACTGAAATGTAGTACTACACTCTATAACACAGTTGAGAGACAATGTTCCCGAGCTGCCTCAGTTCATAACAGTATGTAGGAAGTTGTTTGATAAAGTGGGCAAAGCTTATACTTGGACCAGAAGGCAGAATATAGGAAACTACATGAAAACATGGATAATTCAGAGAAAATGACTGTAAACAGACGAGAACTTGTTTAGAACAGCTCAAAGAGATTCTCCAAGTCAGTTCTTAGTGTAGAAAAGGTAGCTAAGATTCGGGAAATCCTTAATTCGAGTTAAGATCACATGAAACACTGAATGAATCCTATATTCTTTACTTAAAGGAGACTAGAGTGGTAAATGTGTGTTATACAAGGCAGAATACCATTGAAGTAGAGAAAGAAACACGTTCGGCAGCTTTGGAAAGCCTTACACTTCACTGAAATGTAGTACTACACTCTATAACACAGTTGAGAGACAATGTTCCCGAGCTGCCTCAGTTCATAACAGTGTGTAGGAACTTGTTTGATAAAGTGGGCAAAGCTTATACTTGGACCAGAAGGCAGAATATAGGAAACTACATGAAAACATGGATAATTCAGAGAAAATGACTGTAAACAGATGAGAACTTGTTTAGAACAGCTCAAGGAGATTCTCCAAGTTAGTTCTTAGTGTAGTAAGGGTAGCTAAGATCCGGGAAATCCTTAATTTGAGTTAAGATCACAGGAAACAGTGTTTGAATCCTATATTCCTTACTTAAAGGAGACTAGAGTGGTACAAGTGTGTTATACAAGGCAGAATACCATTGAAATAGAGAAGGAAACACGTTCGGCAGCTTTGGAAAGCCTTACACTTCACTGAAATGTAGTACTACACTCTATAACACAGTTGATAGACAATGTTCCCGAGCTGCCTCAGTTCATAACAGTGTGTAGGAAATTGTTTGATAAAGTGGGCAAAGCTTATACTTGGACCAGAAGGCAGAATATAGGAAACTACATGAAAACATGGATAATTCAGAGAAAATGACTGTAAACAGATGAGAACTTGTTTAGAACAGCTCAAAGAGATTCTCCAAGTCAGTTCTTAGTGTAGAAAAGGTAGCTAAGATTCGGGAAATCCTTAATTCGAGTTAAGATCACATGAAACACTGAATGAATCCTATATTCTTTACTTAAAGGAGACTAGAGTGGTAAATGTGTGTTATACAAGGCAGAATACCATTGAAGTAGAGAAAGAAACACGTTGGGCAGCTTTGGAAAGCCTTACACTTCACTGAAATGTAGTACTACACTCTATAACACAGTTGAGAGACAATGTTCCCGAGCTGCCTCAGTTCATAACAGTGTGTAGGAACTTGTTTGATAAAGTGGGCAAAGCTTATACTTGGACCAGAAGGCAGAATATAGGAAACTACATGAAAACATGGATAATTCAGAGAAAATGAATGTAAACAGATGAGAACTTGTTTAGAACAGCTCAAAGAGATTCTCCAAGTCAGTTCTTTGTGTAGAAAAGGTAGCTAAGATCCGGGAAATCCTTAATTCGAGTTAAGATCACATGAAACAGTGTATGAATCCTATATTCTTTACTTAAAGGAGACTAGAGTGGTAAAAGTGTGTTATACAAGGCAGAATACCATTGAAATAGTGAAAGAAACACCTTCGGTAGCTATGGAAAGCCTTACACTTCACTGAAATGTATTACTACACTCTAGAACACAGTTGAGAGACAATGTTCCCGAGCTGCCTCAGTTCATAACAGTGTGTACGAAGTTGTTTGATAACGTGGGCAAAGCTTATACTTGCGCCAGAAGGCAGAATATAGGAAACTACATGAAAACGTGGATGATTCAGAGAAAATGACTGTAAACAGATTAGAACTCCTTTAGAACAGCTCAAAGAGATTCTCCAAATCAGTTCTTAGTGTAGAAAAGGTAGCTAAGATCCGGGAAATCCTTAATTCGAGTTAAGATAACATGAAACAGTGTTTGAATCCTATATTCTTTACTTAAAGGAGACTAGAGTGGTAAAAGTGTGTTATACAAGGCAGAATACCATTGAAGTAGAGAAAGAAACACGTTCGGCAGCTTTGAAAAGCCTTACACTTCACTGAAATGTAGTACTACACTCTATAACACAGTTGAGAGACAATGTTCCCGAGCTGCCTCAGTTCATAACAGTATGTAGGAAGTTGTTTGATAAAGTGGGCAAAGCTTATACTTGGACCAGAAGGCAGAATATAGGAAACTACATGAAAACATGGATAATTCAGAGAAAATGACTGTAAACAGATGAGAACTTGTTTAGAACAGCTCAAAGAGATTCTCCAAGTCAGTTCTTAGTGTAGAAAAGGTAGCTAAGATCCGGGAAATCCTTAATTTGAGTTAAGATCACAGGAAACAGTGTTTGAATCCTATATTCCTTACTTAAAGGAGACTAGAGTGGTACAAGTGTGTTATACAAGGCAGAATACCATTGAAATAGAGAAGGAAACACGTTCGGCAGCTTTGGAAAGCCTTACACTTCACTGAAATGTAGTACTACACTCTATAACACAGTTGATAGAAAATGTTCCCGAGCTGCCTCAGTTCATAACAGTGTGTAGGAACTTGTTTGATAAAGTGGGCAAAGCTTATACTTGGACCAGAAGGCACAATATAGGAATCTACATGAAAACATGAATAATTCAGAGAAAATGACTGTAAACAGATGAGAACTCGTTTAGAACAGCTGATAGAGATTCTGCAAGTCAGTTCTTAGTGTAGAAAAGGTAGCTAAGAACCGGGAAATCCTTAATTCGAGTTAAGATCACAAGAAACACTGTATGAATCCTATCTTCTTTTCTTAAAGGAGACGAGAGTGGTAAATGTGTGTTATACAAGGCAGAATACCATTGAAATAGAGAAAGAAACACGTTGGGCAGCCTTGGAAAGCCTTACACTTCACTGAAATGTAGTACTGCACTCTATAACACAGTTGATAGACAATGTTCCCGAGCTGCGTCAGTTCATAACAGTGTGTAGGAAGTTGTTTGATAAAGTGGACAAAGCTGATACTTGGAACAGAAGGCAGAATATAGGAAACTACATGAAAACATGAATAATTCAGAGGAAATGACTGTAAATAAATGAGAACTCGTTTCGAAGTGCTGAAAGAGATTCTCCAAGTCAGTTCTTAGTGTAGAAAAGGTAGCTCAGATCCGGAAAATCCTTAATTCGAGTTAAGATCACATGAAACACTGTATGATTCATATATTCTTTACTTAAAGGAGACTAGAGTGGTAAATGTGTGTTACACAAGGCAGAATACCATTGAAATATAAAAAGAAACACGTTCGGAATCTTTGGAAAGCCTTACACTTCACTGAAGTGAAGTACCACACTCTATTACACAGTTGAGAGATAATGTTAACTAGCTGCCTCAGTTCATAACAGTGTGTAGGAAGTTGT